>NC_079192.1:402896301-403056461 GCF_029499605.1 Hyla sarda
CATTTTAATCGTATTGACCCACAGAATAAAGAACATATGTCATTTTTACCGTAAAATGTACAGTGTGAAAACAAACCCCTCCAAAATGTGCAAAATAGTGGTTTTCATTAAAATTTCCTCCCTAAAAATTTTTTGGGGCGGTTCCCCATACATTTTATGGTAAAATGAGAGGTTTCATTACAAAGTACAATTGGTCACACAAAAAACAAGCCCTTGTAAGGGTCTGTAGATGGAAATATAAAAGAGTTATGGATTTTAGAAGGCGAGGAGGAAAAAACGAAAACACAAAAATAAAATTGGCCTGGTCCTTAAGGTGAAAATAGGCTTGGTCCTTAAGGGGTTAAAGGATCTTCTGCCGATGTATTGGGGCCAGATAGGACAAAACGCCTGCACAGGTCTTGTAATGATCTTTTTGTGGCAGGGTGACCTGCATAAGATATATATAAAAAATGTTGTGTGTGTGTATATATTTATATATAAATAAATATATATACATTTATATATATATAATGTATATAAATAAGGCCTGAATGTATATGTGTATATGTAAGGCCTGAATGTTTTACAAGCACAGTGCCGTGTGTAGTGCCGTGTATTCTTCTTCCACTACATTACTATCTTGCCTGCAGCTTCTGGCTGGGTTATTAGTTGCTGTTCTCTCTTCCAGGACGACTACAATCACGTCCACGGTGGGAAATGGACGGTCAGTAATTTGCGTCTGTACCTGGAGAGCACCAGAGGACGGGAAGTCACTGATAAACTGTTTGATGAAATTCACTGGATAATCGTCCAGTCCCTGAAGGCGGTGGCGGTGAGTCAGTCATCGGAGCCGGGCACTTATCAGGGCTGGGATACCAGCGGCATCAGACTGCTGGGGGCGACCGGTCACATTATAGGGGAAAAATCACATTACTACCAACAATATAAACCAGGAGAGTGAATAGAAATAGTACCAGATCTATCATCTACTGTATCTCATATCTATCGGTCTGTCTGATTGTCTATCATTCATCTATCTCATATCTATCTATTTATCTATCTATCTCATATCTGTCTATCTCATATCTATCTCATATATATCTATCTCATATCTATCTACCTATCTATCTCTCATATCTATCTATCTATCTATCTATCTAATATCTATCTATCTATCTCATATCTATCTATCTATCTATCTCATATCTATCTTATATTTATCTATCTTATATCTATCTATCTTATATCTATCTATCTCATATCTATCTCATATCTATCTATCTCATATATATCTATCTATCTCATATATATCTCATATCTATCTATCTATATCTATCTATCTCATATCTATCTATCTATCTATCTCATATATATCTATCTATCTATCTCATATCTATCATCTCATATCTATCTATCTATCTCATATCTATTGGCTTGATAATGATGGTGTGAGACCATCGAAACGTCGCCTTTATTTCACATTCAAGATGAATAAATAATCCACTTTTTTCATCATTTGAGTGCCACTGCATCTTCCTTGGAATATCTCATATCTATCTATCTCATATATATATCTATCTATCTCATATATATCTATCTATCTATCTATCTCATATCTATCTATCTCATATCTATCTATCTCATATCTATCTATCTATCTCATATATATCTATCTATCTCATATCTATCATCTCATATCTATCTATCTATCTCATATCTATTGGCTTGATAATGATGGTGTGAGACAATCGAAACGTCGCCTTTATTTCACATTCAAGATGAATAAATAATCCACTTTTTTCATCATTTGAGTGCCACTGCATCTTCCTTGGAATATCTCATATTTATCTATCTCATATCTATCTATCTATCTATCTCATATCTATCTATCTCATATCTATCATCTATCTATCTATCTATCTCATATCTATCTATCTATCTATCTCATATCTATCTATCTATCTCATATCTATCTATCTCATATCTATCTATCTCATATCTATCTATGTAAAGTTGTAATAAGCAGCACAACCAAATGATGCAATGGTGTGGTGGGTGCCGTCAGCACAGTCCCGGTCACGATCTGTCTGTTAGATACAGGCAAAGAGGTTCCGCAGCACTTTCTGTATCACTTTCTGTATGGGATAATAAACCACTGTTTGAATAATTTTGGAGTGCTGCGGAACCTCTTTGCCTGTATCTATCTATCCATCTGTCTATTTACAGTAGAATCTCAATAGCAGACCCTCACGGGGAATTAAAAAGTGTCCAATATTCAGTGATTTCTCTTACTGGGAAAAAAGGCTCAAAAATCTTTCTAAATGACGGAATCCTGTCCTGTACTCACCCCAGAGTGTAATTACCTATAAAACATGATAAAAAGCTAAATATTATAGTACAATCTCCCAGTGATGTTTAATCACCTCTTATCCCTCCCCCGTATCGTTTCATCCCCCTTTATAACCTGTGTCACCTTATTCCCCCATGTGCCTCGTGCCAAATTATCCCCCCCTTACATTAAATTCACCCCCCCCTTTATTACCCCCTGTGCCACATAATTTCCCCTTGATCCCCCTGTGCTATTTCATTACCCCTTTATTACCCCCTGTGTAAATTCATCACCCCCTCTTTATAAGGTAGCACGGGAATAATGGGGGAATGAAGTGGCACAGGGGGTGGTAAAGAGGGGGTGATGAATTTGCCCAGAGGGTAATAAAGCGGGAATGAAATATCACAGGGGGATCAATAGGAAATAAGGTAGTGTGGGGGGTAATAAAGGGGGGGATGATTTGGCACAGGGGGGATCAGGGAAGTGGGTGGGGAGTGAATAATGTGTCTGGCGGACGTACAGAAGCAGGAGGTCACTGTTTGAACACTGGTCTTCTGCTTCTGTGCTGGGGCTGTTGCAGGGGGGTGCAGTGGGGGCCTGAGCCCCCTGGGAGCCTGGGCCCCTTACTGAGTTTTGTCTGTACCCCCTGACGGTGGCCCTGTGTACAAGGTAGGGCCGGCACATAAGCCTGGTTGTTCCCTTATTGGGAGTGTTTTGTCCCCTATTGGGTGTGTCCGCATCCACTATTGGGAATGTCCCCTATTCTGAGGCTGCAAATACATTACGTCTTATGGGACTCTGCTGGGGAATTAAAAACTGTCCCCTATTGGGAGGTGTCCGCTAAGGGAGATTTTACTGTATTTATCCACATCTCCCATATCTATTTATCTATGTCAATTTCTTTCTTTCTTTTTCTTATTTCTCTTTTTTTTTTTCTTTCTTATTTCTTTTGTTTCTTATACCCTCTCATACATGTCAGCCGAACACTACACTAGGCATTACATTCATGTCCGTAGATCCCATCTGGTTGTATCTGCTTAAAAGTCTATGGTGGGTACTGTTTAACCCAGAGATAAGCAGTGCCCAAGTGTATGGCACCTCTTCCCCCCCTCCCCCTTCTTTATGTGTCGCCAAACAACCATCCATATCCCTTATTTAGTTATAAGTGCAGTACGCACCACAATACCGAATACCAAATGTTTTGTTACATTAAATGAATGACTATGATAAAGAATACACACAATAAAAACCATGATGGATAGAGAACCCCCTTCGCCTCCAACGCATTTCGTTATCTTTCCTAGCCTACCGACTGGTTGTAATGTAGCTCAATTGATAAAAATGATGTGTAACGCAGTACCACTGAACAGACAGCAGGTGGCAGCAGTTAGTAGTACATTTGTTTGTCGCACTGGAAGAATACGGCTCAGTCTGACGCCAGAATATTATTATAGATGGTTTATGCGGTTGATGGTAAATACTATGTAGAATATAATTATAAGCTGCCAAGCAAGTTTAGCTGCCCACGGGTTTATGTGGTTACCTGTAACCTCCGTACATGTGTTTGCTGTAAGTGGAGACAGCTAAGTGCAGGGTCTATAGTCTATTACAACGGGGGGTCTGGATCATATCTCAGACAAAAGCTTCAAATCACTGGGTTAGGTACATAGCATGGGGCCATTTGTGGGAGAAAATGGAGTTTAAAGGGGTACTCCGCTGCTCAGTGTTTGGAACAAACTGTTCAGAATGCTGGAGCGGATGCCGAGAGCTTGTGACGTCATAGCCCCGCCTCTTCATGAAATCACACCCCGCCCACGCTGTGCAAGTCTATGGGGGGGGGGCGTGACAGCCGTCACGAGCCTCCGGATCCAGCGTTTTGAACAGTTTGTTCCAAATGCTGAGCAGCGGAGTACCCCTTTAATGGAGAATGAAACCTATAACATGACCTAAAGTATATATGAGTCTAATGATATACACCGATCAGCCTTAAAGGGGTACTCCGGTGGAAAACTTTTTTTTTTTTCTTTTAAATCAACTGATGCCAGAAAGTTAAACAGATTTGTAAATTACTTCTATAAAAAAATCTTAATCCTTCCAGTACTTATTAGCTGCTGAATACTACAGAGGAAATTATTTTCTTTTTGGAACACATTGCTCTCTGCTGACATCACGAGCACAGTTCTCTCTGCTGACATCTCTGTCGTTTTTAAGAACTGTCCAGAGTAGGAGAAAATCCCCATAGCAAACATATGCTGC
This sequence comes from Hyla sarda, assembly GCF_029499605.1. Lineage (NCBI taxonomy): Eukaryota > Metazoa > Chordata > Amphibia > Anura > Hylidae > Hyla > Hyla sarda. The sequence goes on from NC_079192.1 coordinate 402,900,866, forward strand.
TCTGGACAGTTCCTAAAATGGACAGAGATGTCAGCAGAGAGCTCTGTGTTCCAAAAATAAATAATTTCCTCTGTAGTATTCAGCAGCTGATAAGTACAGGAAGGATTAAGATTTTTTAATAGAAGTAATTTACAAATCTGTTCAACTTTTTCGCACCAGTTGATTAAAAAAAAAAAAAAAAGTTTTCCACTGGAGTACCCCTTTAACATTCAAAACCAGCAGCATAATTTTTGTAGTTGCCATCATGCCGCCAAGACAGATCTGACCCATCAAAGTCCTGGACTCCACAAGGTCTCTAAAGGGCATAGCAAGATAATAGCAGCAGATCATTTAAAAAAAATTATGTAGAGAATCTTGTGTATGCCTTGTGCTTACCTGTTTTAGCTGATGTGGCAGGCATGGGGTTTTCAGCCATCTTGACTCTTTTTCAGAACAGGAAAGATTTTCTACTGCTGCCTCCATTTCCCATGATTCCTCTGGCTTTGCAGCCAGAGTTGGTGGAGTATAATCACTGCAATTAACCTAATAAGACTGACCTAATCACATGGCCGGACTCCAGTAGAACCTTAAAGGGTTACTCCATAAAAAAAAAAAAAAATATATATATGTTTTCCACCGAAATCCCCATAGCAAACCTTTGCTGCTCTGGACAGTTCCTGACATGGACAGAGGTGTCAGCAGAGAGTACTGTGGACAAGACAAAAAAGAAATTCAAAAAGAAAAAAATTTCCTCTGTAGCATACAGCTGCTAATAAGTACTGGAAGGGTAAAGATTTTTTAATAGAAGTAATTTAACAAATCTGTTTAACTTTCTGGCCTCAGTTCATTTAAAAAAAAAAAAAGTTTTCCACTGGAGTACCCTTTTAACTTCTGAGACTCATAAGTGGATTGTGGTCAGTTCACATTATGTGCAGTTGTTATGCGGTTTCTTATGTAAAGGAGTACTGCAGTGTAAGACCACTTATCCCCTATGCACGAAGCTGTGATGTCCCCCACACAAAGCGGCGGCCGTCATGCTCCATCCATGCGTTTCTGTGGATGAGCCAGAGATACAGCGTTAGTGTATCTTCTCTCCCATAGAGATATATGGAGGGGGCATGTTGACTACTGCTTTGTGCGGAGAGCAGGGCGCCGTGCAGGAGATCGTGGGGGTCCCAGCCGGCGGACCCCCCCCCAAGATCAGACACTTATCCCCGATCCTGCGGATGAGGACAAAGTGGTGTTTCGTTGCATTAATCCTTTAAAGTGCCTTTTTAGAGAAATATTCCAATGAGGTGAAGGTAATTTGACCTATAATAACAAATGAGGCGCATCGTAAAGATGTCACATTTTGCTGTGGTATAAATTACTGTAAAAATTACATTTATTTACCAAGATTTTCGTAATTATGGTAAATGGCACCATTCTTGCCACAGTGTTGGAAAAAAATCAAGACGAAAACAGAAAGCAACCCTGCAAAAATGTACGGTGTGTACACAGCCCCAGGGGAGGTTTATTACTACTACATATCCTGATCTCATAGAGATACCAGCAGCAGTATACAGATAGAGCCTCAGGAGAGGTGTATAACCACTGTATGTCCCGATCCCATAGAGATACCAGCAGCAGTATACAGATAGAGCCTCAGGAGAGGTGTATAACCACTGTATGTCCCGATTCCATAGAGATACCAGCAGCAGTATACAGATAGAGCTAGAGGAAAGGCGTATAACCACTGTATGTCCCGATTCCATAGAGATACCAGCAGCAGTATACAGATAGAGCTAGAGGAAAGGCGTATAACCACTGTGTGTCCCGATTCCATAGAGATACCAGCAGCAGTATACAGATAGAGCTAGAAGAAAGGCGTATAACCACTGTATGTCCCGATTCCATAGAGATACCAGCAGCAGTATACAGATAGAGCTAGAGGAAAGGCGTATAACCACTGTATGTCCCGATTCCATAGAGATACCAGCAGCAGTATACAGATAGAGCTAGAAGAAAGGCGTATAACCACTGTATGTCCCGATTCCATAGCGATACCAGCAGCAGTATACAGATAGAGCTAGAAGAAAGGTGTATAACCACTGTATGTCCCGATTCCATAGAGATACCAGCAGCAGTATACAGATAGAGCCTCAGGAGAGGTGTATAACCACTGTATGTCCCGATTCCATAGAGATACCAGCAGCAGTATACAGATAGAGCTAGAGGAAAGGCGTATAACCACTGTATGTCCCGATTCCATAGAGATACCAGCAGCAATATACAGATAGAGCTAGAGGAAAGGCGTATAACCACTGTATGTCCCGATTCCATAGAGATACCAGCAGCAGTATACAGATAGAGCTAGAGGAAAGGTGTATAACCACTGTATGTCCTGATTCCATAGAGATACCAGCAGCAGTATACAGATAGAGCCTCAGGAGAGGTGTATAACCACTGTATGTCCCGATTCCATAGAGATACCAGCAGCAGTATACAGATAGAGCTAGAGGAAAGGCGTATAACCACTGTATGTCCCGATTCCATAGAGATACCAGCAGCAATATACAGATAGAGCTAGAGGAAAGGCGTATAACCACTGTATGTCCCGATTCCATAGAGATACCAGCAGCAGTATACAGATAGAGCTAGAGGAAAGGTGTATAACCACTGTATGTCCTGATTCCATAGAGATACCAGCAGCAGTATACAGATAGAGCCTCAGGAGAGGTGTATAACCACTGTATGTCCCGATTCCATAGAGATACCAGCAGCAGTATACAGATAGAGCTGGAGGAAAGGCGTATAACCACTGTATGTCCCGATTCCATAGAGATACCAGCAGCAGTATACAGATAGAGCTAGAGGAAAGGCGTATAGCCACTATATATCCTGATCCCATAGAGATAGCAGCAGCAGTATACAGATAGAGCAGGAGGAAAGGCGTTTAACCACTATATATCCTGATCCCATAGAGATAGAGCAGGAGGAAAGGCGTTTAACCACTATATATCCTGATCCCATAGAGATAGCAGCAGCAGTATACAGATAGAGCTGGGAGCGGAAGTGTATAACTACTGTATATCCTGATCCCATAGAGATAGCAGCAGCAATATACAGATACAGCTGGAGAGGGGGTGTATAACTAATGTTTATCCTAATCATATAGAGATAGCAGCAGTATACAGATAGACCTGGGAGGGGAAGTGTATAACAACTATTTATCTGATTCCTTAGAGATAGCAGCAGTATACAGATAGAGCTGGGAGGGGAAGTGTATAACTACTGTATATCCTGATCCCATAGAGTGATCCCATAGAGATAGCAACAGCAGTATACAAATAGAGCTGGTGTATAACTAATGTTTATCCTAATCATATAGAGATAACAGCAGCAGTATACAGATAGAGCTGGGAGGGGAAGTGTATAACTACTGTATATCCTGATCCCATAGAGTGATCCCATAGAGATAGCAACAGCAGTATACAGATAGAGCTGGTGTATAACTAATGTTTATCCTAATCATATAGAGATAACAGCAGCAGTATACAGATAGAGCCTAGAGAGGAGGGGTCAAAGAGCTAGGATTAGTTCCCAGGAAGTCAGCTGACCCACAGCTAATCACTTCCTCTTGCACATTGAAGGGATACTCCGGTGAAAACCTTTTTTCTTTTAAATCAACTGGTGCCAAAAAGTTAAACATATTTGTAAATTACTTTTATTAAAAAATCTTAATCCTTCCAGTCCTTATTAGCTGCTGAATACTACAGAGGAAATGGTTTTCTTTTTGGAACACAGAGCTCTCTGCTGACATCATGAGCACAGTGCTCTCTGCTGACATCTCTGTCCATTTTAGGAACTGTCCCGTGTGAAATCCCCATAGCAAACATATGCTGTTTTGGACAGTTCCTAAAATGGACAGAGATGTCAGCAGAGAGCACTGTGGTCGTGATGTCAGCAGAGAGCTCTGTGTTTCAAAAAGAAAAGAATTTCTGCTGTAGTATTCAGCAGCTAATAAGTACAGGAAGGATTAAGAATTTTTAATAGAAGTAATTTACAAATCTGTTTAACTTTCTGGCACCAGTTGATTTAAAAAAAAAAAAAAAAAAAAAAAAGTTTTTCACCGGAGTACCCCTTTAAGCACAGTGATTTTCTGTGGGTCAGACAGGTGATCACATGATCCAGTTACAGCAATACAGTAATTAAATGCTACCCAGTTACAGTATTGAACACTACAGACAGGCCGGCAGTGTGAAATGGCAGATAACAGGGAACAATACCTGGAAACATACTTAAACATTGGACTATACTTTTATTACTTTGGCTACTGACTCTTTCCGATTTTTACAGCTCATTATCTGATCCGGTCTGGCCCCAAGTTGCGGACGGAAAATAAACATTTCCCAAACCCCAGGGAGACGGCGCTGGTTAGGAGCGGCAGGGTTTGGTGTTTTCAGTCTAGCGTGTTAACCACAATCTCTTGTCTGGTGGAGTTATGCCAGGAAAAGCAGCTGGCAGCAGAGACGTCCATAGTCTGACCATTTCTAGTCTGAATCCTTGGCCCTCATGTCAAAGGTCTGCCCAGCCTGTGAAGGGTTAAAGGGGTACTCCGGCCCTAATACATCTTATCCCCTATCCAAAGGATAAGGGGATAAGATGTCTGATCGCGGGGGTCCCGCCGCTGGAGGGGCCGGAGTATGGTGATGTCACGACTCCTCCCCCGTGTGACATCACGCCCCGCCCCCTCAATGCAAGTCTATGGGAGGGGGCGTGACGGACGTCACGCCCCCTCCCATAGACTTGCATTGAGGGGGCGGGGAGTAACATCACACGGGGGCGGAGTCGTGACGTCACCATACTCCGGCCCTGTGGTTGTCACACTGCGCTGCGGAGAGCTCGTAAAGGTGGGTGCTGAATGACAGATTGCGGGGTCCCCAGCGCGGGCCCCCTGCGATCTCACATCTTATCCCCTATCCTTTGGATTGGGATAAGATGTATTAGGGTCGGAGTACTCCTTTTAAAGGGGTACTCCGGCAGAAAACTTTTTTTTTTTTTTTTTTTTATCAACTGGTGCCAGATTTGTAAATTACTTCTATTAAAAAATCTTACTCCTTCCAGTACTTATTAGCTGCTGAATACTACAGAAGAAATTATTTTCTTTTTGGAACACAGAACTCTCTGCTGACATCTCTGTCCATTTTAGGAACTGTCCAGAATAGGAGAAAATCCCAATAGCAAACACATACTGCTCTGGACAGTTCCTAAAATGGACAAAGATGTCAGCAGAGAGCACTGTGCTCGTGATGTCAGCAGAGAGCTCTGTGTTCCAAAAAGATAATAATTTCCTCTGTAGCATTCAGCAGCTAATAAGTACTGGAAGGATTAAGATTTTTTAATAGAAGTCATTTACAAATCTGCTTAACTTTCTGGCACCAGTTGATTTAAAAAAAAAAAATAAAAAAAAGTTTTCCCCCGGAGTACCCCTTTAATAACCCTCCGCTGACACCCTCCTTTATTACCCGCTGGGGAATAATAACACTGATATAGGCTCTTATCTTTCTTAGCTAGTAACAAGTGTTAGTCAGCGCTGCACATGACCCGTTTTATGGTCTGGGGCGAGTAATATCAGGGATCACATTGCATACATTACACGAGGAGCCGCAGCCCTTTGAAGGTTCGTTCAGGGCAGAAGGAAAAGTCAGACTGTAAAAGGCAACCGCACAATTATATTGTAAAAAATCCAGCTAATAAAATAGGAACTTTTGTAGCCTTTTTTGCCCCACCCTTGCCCCGTCCATAGCAGCAGGATATGGAGACAGGGACCAGTTAATAGTTTTACGGTATTAGTGCTTTACTACTCACTGTTGCTTTCCAGTCTTTTGGCTTCTTTGCATGACTTGTAAATTCAGTCAGCTGACATTCTGTGAACTACAGGACGACATAATCACCTATTAGATCACTCCTAGAAAACGGACCCCTCCCAGCTCTATCTGTATACTGCTGATGCTATCGCTAAGATCAGGATACATAGAAGTTATACACCTCCCTTCCAATCTCTATCTGTGTACTGCTGCTATCTCTATGGGATAGGGATATATAGTAGTTATACATCTCCCCTCCACCTCGATCTGTATACTGCTGCGCTATCTCTATGAAATCAGGATATATAGTACAACCCCCTTTTCCCTCCAGGCTCTGTCTTCTTACTGCTGCTATATCTATGGTATCAGTCGATATGGTAGTTATACACCTCCCCTCCCATCTCTATCTGTATACTGCTACTATCTCTATGGGAAAAAGATATATATAGTAGTTATACATCTCCCCTCAGGCTCTATCTGTATACTACTGCTGCTATCTCTATGGTATCAGTCTATATAGTAGTTATACACCTCCCATCCAGCTCTATCTGTATACTGCTGCTATCTCTATGGGATCAGGATATATAATAGTTATACACCTCTCTTCCAGCTCTATCTGTATACTGCTGCTGCTGTCTCTATAGGATCAAGATATATAGTAGTTATACATCTCCCCTCAGGCTCTATCTGTATACTACTGCTGCTATTAATATGGGATCAGAATATATGTTAGTTACACCTCTCCTCTAGCTCTATCTTTATACTGCTGCTATATCTATGGGATCAGGATATATAGTAAATACACACCTCCACAGAGGCAAATCTTCACACATTTTGCTGTGTTTCTTCTGTTTCCACCATGATTGCAAAATAATGTAAAAATTTAGCTTTTTTTTTTACTTAGATTGTGCACATTGTGTCATTGTTACCGCTCTCTGGAAAATCGCAGCAAAAACAGCGAAAATGCAGTAAAACATTTTTTTTTTAAAAAGAGTGCAAAATTTCTCTTAAAACACACACTTTGAATAAGAAAACGCATCAAAACTGCACATAATGTGAACTTACCCCTATCTACTTAGGAGTCCAATCAGTGAAGAATATCTGTCAGATCCGTACAGGGATATTACTCCACATTTAAAGGGGTTACTTAGAAATAAAAAAACAGAGCTGCTTTAGTCTAGAAACAATGGGGGATATTTATCAATGTTGGTGTAGGTAGAAGTTTTTTGTAGATCGTTTTGGTTGATCTAAATGTGGTCCAATTGCACCAAATTTACCATACTTGTGCAACAGGCCCGGAGTGTCAAAAGTGGCGCTCCTAGGCATAGGCGGTAACAGGCTGGCGTTATTTAGGCTGGGGAGGGCCAGTAATAATGCTCCTTGCCCACCCTGGTAACAGAGGCTGTTGATGCATAATTGGTATCTGGCTGATAATGGAAAAAATGGGGGAACCACACACGTTTTTTTTTTTTATTAAAAAGAAAAAAAATGCATAGGGTTCCCCCTATTTTCGGTATCAGCCAGATACCAACCAAGCAGCAACAGCCTGTGTTACCAGGGTGGGTTAAGACCATTGTTACTGGCCCTCCCCAGCCTAAATAACGCCAGCCTGTTACCGCCTAGGCCCAGGAGCGCCATTTTTGACACTCGGGGCCTGTTGATACCAGCTCTACCGGCACTTCTGTGGCGGTGGGTATGGGAATAGTAATTGGGGGTTAGCGCTAGCTGTTTTTTGGGCTAACGCTAAGCCCTGGCATAGTAATGGATTCCGTCTATAAGACTGCTTCCACTACTAAGCCTGGAAATTAAAATATAAAAAACACAACACATTGAAAAAAAAAATTCAAAAAACAACACTCCACCACAGCCCTCGTTAACCATTTTGTTGAAATAAAAAAAAATGCTGGTCATCGTCGCAGTCCACCGAATCTGAAGTAGTCCTCCGCATTCATGTATCTGAAATGAGAAGAAAAGAAAAACAAGAAATATGGGTTAGTACATTTTCGGCGCTCTCCCCTGGGGAGAGTGCACATAATGCAGCGTGTTTCTAAACAGGGAGCCTCCAATTGTTGCTAAACTACAACTCCCATCATAGGGGTCTGTAGTTAAGCAACAGCTGGAGTCTCCCTGTTTGGGAACACACTGCCAGAAAGGCTCTGTTCCCATTATGCAAAACCCATAATGAGAACAGAGTCACGCCTGGACTGTGTCGCTCCGCCCCCTAATGACGTCATCACTAGGGGACGGAGCATTAAAGGTCTCAGTAGTGAGACCCCCTTTGGATCTGTCCCTCTGTCCTTAGACTACTACTCCCATCATGGGACAGAGTCTGTCCCATGATGGGAATAGTTGTAGTACCGCAGCGCTAAGGGATGGCACTTGCACATCCCCCTGCTGCGGGACTTTTAGGACTACTACTCCCATCATGGAGTTGTCCATGATGGGAGTTATAGTCCAGGGGCTGAGGTGCAGATTGCAGCAGGTCATTCTCCAGAGACCTGCTGCGATCCGCATTTATTAAGTTAACAACAGTGCACTGTTACAAATGGATCTGGATAGGTTGGAGGTTTGGGCTGGGAAGTGGCAGATGAGGTTCAACACTGATAAATGTAAGGTAATGCACATGGGGAAGAAAAATCTGGGCTGGGGTTATGTATTAAATGGGAGAACACTTGGGATGACTGACATGGAAAAGGACTTAGGAGTCTTAGTTAACAGTAAATTTAGCTGTAGTGACCAGTGTCGGGCAGCTGCTGCCAAGGCAAATAAAATCATGGGGGGCATCAATAGGGACATAGATGCCTACGACAAATAAATAATTCTACCGCTGTACAAGTCACTAGTCAGACCACACATAGAATACTGTGTACAGTACTGGGCACCAGTGTACAAGAAAGATATAGTGGAGCTAAAGAGGGTTCAAAGACGGGCAACCAGAGTAATACGGGGAATGTGAGGACTACAGTACCCAGAAAGATTATCAGAATTAGGGTTATTTAGTTGAGAATAAAGAAGGCTTAGGGGCGACCTAATAACTATGTATAAATATATCAGGGGACAGTACAGAGATCTCTCCCATGATCTATTTATACCCAGAACTGTATCTATAACAAGGGGGCATCCTCTACATCTAGAGGAAAGAAGGTTTCTTCACCAGCACAGACGGGGGTTCTTTACTGTAAGAGCAGTGAGACTGGGGAATTCTCTCCCGGAGGAGATGGTCATGGGGAACTCTGTAAAAGAATTTAAAAGGGGTCTGGATGTATTTTTGGAGAATAATAACATTACAGGTTATGTAAACTAGATTTATAGGGACAGAACATTGATCCAGGGATTTATTCTGATGCCATATTTGGAGTCGGGAAGGAATTTTTACCTCTAGTATGAGGGTTTTTTGTCTTCCCCTGGATCAACTCCGTAGGGACTCATTAGGGTTATAGATTGAACGTGATGGACTCTGGTCTTTTTTCAACCTTATGAACTATGGGGGAGATTTATCAAAACCTGTCCAGAGGAAAAGTTGCCCAGTTGCCCATAGCAACCAATCAGATCGCTTCTTTCAAATGAAAGAAGCGATCTTGATTGGTTGCTATGGGCAACTGGGCAACTTTTCCTCTGGACAGGTTTTGATAAATCTCCCCCCTATGTCACTATGTTACACTGTGCTCCAATAGCTACTCACCAATCAGAGCTCCTGTCTCCCGGCGGCGGGGATCATGAATTATGTGAGCTGTATACAGCAACCGGGGGGGAGCGCAGTGGAGCCGCTTGTGCCGCCGGCTTGTACAGTTAATAAATGCAGATCGCAGCGGGTCTGTGGAGGATGACCCGATGCGATCTGCCCCTCAGTCCCTGTACTATAACTTCCATCATGGGCAGAGTCTGTCCATGATGGAAGTAGTAGTCCTAACTGTCCCAAAATAGTCCCACAGCCGGGGAGGGATGTGCAACTGCCATCTCTCAGCACTGCGGTTCTACAACTACTCCCATCATGGGACAGACTCTGTTGAGGGACGGCTCCTGCATCCCCCCGGCTGTCTTGGTAGAACACTTTCCTACGTGTCCTTTTTGGTGGTGAATTTTTGCGTAAAAAAAAAACGTATTTGCACAAAAAAATTTGTCTAAACAAAAAAATAAAACGCACATGATAAATTAGTATCCAATGTAGAATGCATTCCACAATACACAAAAAAATAGAGTACGTGCTTTTTGCTCTATCAAAAAAGACGCAATGAAAGTCACTGTGCAAATTTTTGCGCCAAAAATGCACAAGAAAAAGAGGTAAACTAAATAATAAATCTTCCTCAATGTCCTCAGGTTGTGTTTGGTATTGCAGGTCAGTTCTACTCATGTGAATGGAGCTGAGTTGTAATACCACACACAACCAGGTGTGGCACTGTTTTAAAAAAAAAACTTGTATATATATCTTTAATCGCTCATTTCCTTTCGTCTTAAATATATTTTACATGTAACTTTTTATTTATTTATAAATTTAAATTTTTTATCTTCTTGTAGCCGGTGATGAATAATGACAAGCATTGCTTCGAGTGTTATGGCTATGATATCATCATAGACGACAAGCTGAAGCCGTGGCTAATCGAGGTGAGTGGCCTCCTTAATTAACTGACAAAATGTAAGATTTTTTGTGTCATTTCAAAAATATAATGGGATTTTTTTTTTTTTTTTTAATTTGTCGAAAATGTACTACTTAGGCTGAGTTCACACCTGCTTTAGAGCTCAACACTCATGTGAATGTAGTTAAAGGGGTATTCCATTGCTTAAATGGGCATTGTCATTAAAACTAATTTTTGCTATTGCACTCCTTATGGTAATTAAAATATCTTTCTAATGTGCTTTGTTTAAAAAAATGAAGTTTTCTATGTTTTATTTGTGTTAACAAAAGAAAAGAGCTTCCACTAGGTGTCTCCCTACTTGTCCAGAGCACATTTCCCCCCATCTCTTGCACAGATTTTGGACTCCTGCTGGCCTGGCAGAAGTCCAAAATCAGGAAATGCAGTCTGGAGTGCTGAGGGGTGTGTGTGCAGCCTTAGCCAACCATAGCTCATCTCACACTGAACTGCTCTGGGCTGTGTGTAGCAGAGTGGGAGAGGAAGTTCTCCCCTGTATGGCTTCAGATGATGTCACGCCTGCTGGGGAACGCCCCTTCCCAGTCTGTGAATCTGACTGAGACTGAGCAGAAAATACAGAACAATATCAAGGTAGAAAACTAAAAAATACTAAAAATAAAGGCAGGGGGTGGTTTATCATGATGGGTACATTGAACTGGGAGGATTATAAAATGTATCAAGATCATGACAAGTACTCTTTCAGCCATTGTTTCCCAACCAGGATGCCTCCACCTGTTGCAAAACTACAACTTCCAGCATGCCCGGACAGCCTTTGGCTGTCCGGGCATGCTGGGAGTTGTAGTTTTGCAACAGCTGGAGACACCCTGGTCTTTTTATTTTATTTTTTATTTTTTTAAATCAACTGGTGCCAGAAAGTTAAACAAATTAGTAAATGACTTACTTTGTAAAAATCTTAACCCTACCCTTACTTATCAGCTGTTTTATGTTCCAGAGGAAGGTCTTTTCTTTTTGAATTTCCTTTCTGTCTGAGCACAGTGCTCTCTACTGACACCTCTGTCCATTTTAGAAACTGTCCTAAGTAGAAGCAAATCCCCATAGTAAACCTCTCTTGCTCTGGACAGTTCTTAAAATGGACAGAGGTGTCAGCAGAGAGCAGTGTGGTCAGACAGAAAGGACATTCAAAAAGAAAAGAATTTCCTCTGTAGTATTCAGCAGCTGATAAGTACTGGAAGGGTTAAGATTTTTTAATAGAAGTAATTTACAAATCTGTTTAACTTGCTGGCACCAGTTGATTAAAATAAAAAATAAAAATCAGGGGGAGTTCCCCTTTTAAATTGACAACATGTAATACTTAATTTCTCCAGTGGTGGTGCTATAGGGAAATAGAACAATACCAGGATCTCTATAGATCTAAAGCTGATCGTTTCAGTTTTACTAAATTGAAGCTAGTGGCTCGAACAACAAAGTCTTAGATCTTTATTAAAGGGGTTATCCAGGAAAAAACTTTATTTCTTTTTTTATATATCAACTGTCTCCAGAAAGTTAAACAGATTTGTATATTACTTCTATTAAAAAAATCTTAATGCTTTCAGTACTTATGAGCTGCTGAAGTTGAGTTGTTCTTTTCTGTCTAAGTGCTCTCTGATGACATGTGTCTCGGGAACTGTCGAGAGTAGAAGCAAATCCCCATAGCAAACCTCTTCTACTCTGTGCAGTTCCCGAGACAAGCAGAGGTGTCAGCAGAGAGCACTGTTGCCAGACAGAAAAGATCAACTCAACTTCAGCAGCTGATAATTATTGGAAGGATTAAGATTTTTTAATAGTAGTAATTTACAAATCTGTTTAACTTTCTGGAGCCAGTTGAGATATATATATATATATATATATATATATATATATATATATACCGTATATAAAATAGTTTCCTGGAATACCCCTTTAACATCTTTCCTGCTCTATATAAAGACATTTTGGAGCAGTAAGATGTTTCCATACCACATCAGCCGGAGCCCATGTATAGGTTCTATTGTTATAAGAAACCTCAATGCAAAGGCCTTCATACACTTTACTAGCGGTCTGTGACCAACTTCCTCTTTCCATTTCAGCCTTTTTTTGATGAGTAAAAAAAATCTTCCACCGATTCTACATGTCCAATGTAACAGATCATGTGACATTACGTGTCACTTGCTGCAGTATAAAAGCAGGGGGGGAGGGGGAGATTAATCGCAGTACCCGGGGCCTTTTGATGAAACTTTTAGACTAGGTTTATACTAAGGAATCTACGGCCAGAACAATTCTGGACGGAGATTACAAAGGTGGCTGGTACCGACTGAACATTGCCGTCTATGGCCCTTCCCCATAGACGGTAATGTAAGCCTAAAGAATGAGCACTGTGCAGCGGAATCCTATCGACAGCAATAGGATTCTGCTGTGCCGGAATTTCCGAGCATAATGTCTAAATTTACAAATAAAATAAAAATAACCAAATCTGATATCCAAACTATTAAAATATATATACGGTAATATATGTGAAAAGCGTAAAAAATACCATACAGCAGAAAATAGATTTTTTTGGGTGATGTTGTATATCAGAAAAAAAGAAAATAAAGGTGATCAAAATGTCCCTTAAAAACTAAAATGGTGGCGATAAATGCTATCATGGCACAAAAAAATTTGCCCTCATACAGCCATGTATACAGAAAAAGAAAAAAAAAGTTATAGGGATCAGAATAAGGAAATTTTAAGCATACTCATTTTGTTAATAAAGTTTGACTTATTAAAATAAAAAAAATTGTGAAATAGTAAAAGAACTATATCAACATGGGTATCATTTTAATTTAAAGGGGTACTCCGGTGGAAAAAAATTATTTAAAATCAACTGGTGCCAGAAAGTTATACAAATTAGTAAATTACTTCTATTAAAAAAAAATCTTAATCCCTCCAGTACTTATCAGCTGTTGTATACTCTTTTCTTTTTGAATTTCCTTTCAGTCTGACCACAGTGCTCTCTGCTGACACCTCTGTCCATGTCAGGAACTGTCCAGAGCAGGAGAGGTTTGCTATGGAGATTTGCTCCTACTCTGGACAGTTCCTGACATGGACAGAGGTGTCAGCAGAGAGCACTGTGGTCAGACTGAAAAGAAATTCAAAAAGAACTTCCTGTGGAGCATACAGCAGCTGATAAGTACTGGAAGGATTAAGATTTTTAAATAGAGGTAATTTACAAATCTATTGATTTAAAATAAATTATTTTCCACTGGAGTATCCCTTTAAATTCACCCTCAGAATAACAATAGCATGTCAGTTTTACCATAAAGTGCACTGCATAGAAATGAAACCCCCCAAAAGTAGCAAAACTGCATTTTTCTTTTCAATCCCCCCCCCCCCCCCCCCCCCAAAAAAAGGGGATAAGATGTCAGATCGCCGGGGTCCCACTGCATAGGGGACCCCTGGATCTACCATGCAACACCCACCTATAGCGGCTTTCGGAACCGCTGGAGGTCCCTATCTCGACCACCGGGACGGAAGATCGTGACGTCACGACTCCGCCCCGTGTGATGTCACACCCCGCCCCTGGATGAAAGTCTATGTGAGGGGGTGTGACAGCTTTAAAGGGGTACTGTCCGAACGCTGGAGTCGGCGCTGGGAGCTCGTGACGTCATATCCCCGCCCCCTCATGATGTCACACCCCACCCCCTCAATGCAAGTCTATGGGAGGGGGCGTGACGGCTGTCACGCCCCCTCCCATAGAGTTGCATTGAGGGGGCGGGGATATGACGTCACTAGCTCCAGCGTTCGGAACAGTTTGTTCCAAACGCTGAGCAGCGGAGTACCCCTTTAAAGGGTTAAATTAAAAAAGAGCCTCACCTGAAAACTTTCCAAATGAAAAGAAAAATTGTGCAAATTCTAACACAAATGATAAGACGTCCACCCCGCGCTCTGTGCCTTGTCAGCAAGGGGGTGTGGTTTAGAGGGAAGGGGCGTGGCCTGAGATGCGACACAACAACGTTGAAGCGTGGACACTCACTCTTTCAGATGAGAGATCTGACGTGGGTGACAGATGGAGACTTGAACTTCCCCTTCAAATTCTTCACCCTGCAAGAAGTCCCCTGGTTTCCTCTCTGCTGATCTCAAAGCGACATGTTTCATGTATCGAGCTTCACTGCTTCCTCAATGAAACTAAGCCGCCTAAAATAGGTCTGAGATAATACAAAAAAACAACTTTACTCAAGATGCGCAGGCTGCGGCTCTCTCTATCCACCATGCTTTACACTGCAGCTCAGCATAATTCGATGAGTTGCATAAACAACAACATAAAAACATAGAATAGAGAGCAGATTATCATTATAATAAGTATAGAATTAGCAGCTAAACCACCAAGCCGCTCCTGTGCTTAGGGTCATTGGGGGAGATTGATCAAAACCTGTGCAGTAGCTCATAGCAACCAATCAGATTGCTTCTTTCATTTTGCAGCGGCCTTGTTAAAAATGAAAGAAGCCATCTGATTGGTTGCTATGGGCAACAGGGCAACTTTTCCTCTGGACAGGTTTTCATAAATCTCCCCATTGTCTTGTTGGAATGTAAGTCTTCAGCCCAGTCTGAGGTCCAGAGCTCTTCCCCACCATGATCACTGTAGGGATGGTATTGGGCAGGTGATGGGCAGTGTCTGGTTTCCTCCAGACATGATGCTGCCCCCACCATGATCACTGTAGGGATGGTATTGGGCAGGTGATGGGCAGTGCCTGGTTTCCTCCAGACATGATGCTGCCCCCACCATGATCACTGTAGGGATGGTATTGGGCAGGTGATGGGCAGTGTCTGGTTTCCTCCAGACATGATGCTGCCCCCACCATGATCACTGTAGGGATGGTATTGGGCAGGTGATGGGCAGTGCCTGGTTTCCTCCAGACATGATGCTGCCCCCACCATGATCACTGTAGGGATGGTATTGGGCAGGTGATGGGCAGTGCCTGGTTTCCTCCAGACATGATGCTGCCCCCACCATGATCACTGTAGGAATGGTATTGGGCAGTGCCTGGTTTCCTCCAGACATGATGCTGCCCCCACCATGATCACTGTAGGAATGGTATTGGGCAGTGCCTGGTTTCCCCCAGACATGAGGCTGCCCCCACCATGATCACTGTAGGGATGGTATTGGGCAGGTGATGGGCAGTACCTGGTTTCTGTGTGTAGCTGAAAATAAGAAAAAAAATAAAAAAGTAATGGCTATTAAAAGGCAAGGAAAATTGGCATGGTCCCTAATCCCTTAAGGACCACGGGCGTATGGGTACCCCCTGACATCCTGGTACTTAAGGACCAAGGGTGTACAGCTGGAGGCACATTTTTTCTATGAAAAAGTGTGCCTCCAGCAATTGCATAACTACAACCCTCAGCATGCACAAACTACCAAAGGGCATGCTGGGAGTTGCAGTAGTGTGCCTCCAACTGTTGCAAAACTACAACTCCGAACATGTATGGTCTGTCAGTGCATCCTGGGAGTTGTAGTTTTGCAACAGCTGAAGGTTTGACCCCTCCCCCCCCCCCCCATGTGAGTGTACATTCACACAGGCGGGGGTTTACAGCGAGTTTTCTGCTGCAAGTTTGAGAAGCGAAAAATTTTCCGCCGCAGCCTAAACTCCCAGTGAGAAACTCACTGTAAACCCCTGCCTGTGTGAATGTACCCTACAAACACTACACTACACAAAATTAAAAAGTAAAACACTACATATACCCGTATATAAAACGTCTCGTACGGCACTGTTTCCAAAACAGAGCCTCCAGCTGTTGAATAATAACAACTCCCAGTATTGCCAAACAGCCACTGACTGTCAATGCATGCTGGGAGTTTTGCAACAGCTGGAGACACCCTGTTAGGGAAACACTGCTATAGGGTATTTTGGCACCAAGAATAATAATAGAAATAGCCCAAACATGCGTTCAGTTTTTCCGTGTGGCGCTGTCAGGTCTCGGATTTCCCTGTGGGGTAGGACACCTGCTGCTCACAGTCATGTGACGAGTTTAGTTGATCCATTGGGAGCCGGTCGCTGGTGTTGCTCTGTTTGTAGGTAATCACTATAGGATTTGAGGACTTCAGTGCGAAGCATAGTAAGAGGAAACCAATGCAGACTTGTTGCAAAACTACAACTCCCAGCATGCCCGGACAGCCTCTGGCTGTCTGGGCATGCTGGGAGTTGTAGTTTTGCAACAGCTGGAGGCATGCTGTTTGGAAAACCCTGGTCTAATGCAAAATGCATATTAAGCTTTGGGATTGTATATAGGATTGTATGTAAGGATCTATAGGATTGTATGTAAGGATCTATAGGATTGTATGTAAGGATCTATAGGATTGTATGTAAGGATCTATAGGCTTGCATGTAAGGATCTATAGGATTGCATGTAAGGATCTATAGGATTGCATGTGAGGGTCTATAGGATTGCATGTAATGATCTATAGGATTGCATGTAAGGATCTATAGGATTGCATGTAAGGATCTATAGGATTGTATGTAAGGATCTATAAGATTGCATGTTAGGATCTATACGATTGCATGTAAGGATCTATAGGATTGTATGTAAGGATCTATAGGATTGTATGTAAGGATCTATAGGATTGCATGTAAGGATCTATAGGATTGCATGTAAGGATCTATAGGATTGCATGTAAGGATCTATAGGATTGCATGTAAGGATCTATAGGATTGCATGTAAGGATCTATAGGATTGCATGTAAGGATCTATAGGATTACATGTAAGGGTCTATAGGATTGCATGTAAGGATCTATAGGAATGTATGTAAGGGTCTATAGGATTGTATGTAAGGATCTATAGGATTACATGTAAGGGTCTATAGGATTGCATGTAAGGGTCTATAGGATTGTATGTAAGGATCTATAGGATTGCATGTAAGGATCTATAGGATTGCATGTAAGGATCTATAGGATTACCCCCTATAACATTTTTGCTTGTCTCTGTACCTGACAGGTGAACGCGTCTCCGTCCCTCACGTCCAGCACGGCCAACGACCGTATCCTGAAGTACAACCTGATCAATGACATCTTGAATATCGTTGTTCCGAATGGCGAGATCCCCGACCCCAAGTGGAATAAAGTCCCCCCTATAGAGGCTCTTGGGAACTATGAGATCCTGTAAGACGTGGCCACCGTATCCTTGGCTTCTTTGTGTTTGCCCCGTAGAGTTACCCGGATCACCCAGACCGTTACTAAACATAGGGTCATTTTAGTTGTCTTATTCTCTAATTATTCAAGTGTTATAGGGGCACTGTGACTGGAGGTGTTATGGGGGCACTGTGACTGGAGGTGTTATGGGGACACTGTGACTGGAGCTGTTATGGGGCACTGTGACTGGAGGTGTTATGGGGGCACTGTGACTGGAGGTGTTATGGGCGCACTGTGACTGGAGGTGTTATGGGGGCACTGTAACTGGAGGTGTTATGGGGGCACTGTAACTGGAGGTGTTATGGGGGCACTGTGACTGGTGGTGTTATGTGGGCACTGTGACTGGAGGTGTTATGGGGGCACTGTGACTGGAGGTGTGTTATGGGGGCACTGTGACTGGAGGTGTGTTATGGGGCACTGTGACTGGAGGTGTTATGGGGGCACTGTTACTGGAGGTGTTATGGGGGCACTGTGACTGGAGGTGTTATGGGGGCACTGTGACTGGAGGTGTTATGGGGGCACTGTGACTGGAGGTGTTATGGGGACACTGTGACTGGAGCTGTTATGGGGGCACTGTGACTGGAGGTGTTATGGGGACACTGTGACTGGAGGTGTGATGGGGGCACTGTGACTGGAGGTGTTATGGGGGCACTGTAACTGGAGGTGTTATGGGGGCACTGTGACTGGTGGTGTTATGTGGGCACTGTGACTGGAGGTGTTATGGGGCACTGTGACTGGAGGTGTTATGGGGGCACTGTGACTGGAGGTGTTATGGGGGCACTGTGACTGGAGGTGTCATGGGGGCACTGTGACTGGAGATGTCATGGGGGGCACTGACTGGAGGTGTTATGGGGGCACTGTGACTGGAGGTGTTATGGGGCACTGTGACTGGAGGTGTTATGGGAAACTGTGACTGGAACTCTAACAGGGGCACTGTGATTGGAAGTGTTACGGGGGCACTGTGACTGGAACTGTTACGGGGGCACTGTGACTGGAACTGTTACGGGGGCACTGTGACTGGAACTGTTACGGGGGCACTGTGACGAACTGTGACGGGGGCACTGTGACTGGAACTGTTACGGGGGCACTGTGACTTGAACTGTTACGGGGGCACTGTGACTGGAACTGTTACGGGGGCACTGTGACTGGAACTGTTACGGGGGCACTGTGACTGGAACTGTTACGGGGGCACTGTGACTGGAACTGTTACGGGGGCACTGTGACTGGAACTGTGACGGGGGCACTGTGACTGGAACTGTGACGGGGGCACTGTGACTGGAACTGTGACGGGGGCACTGTGACTGGAACTGTGACGGGGGCACTGTGACTGGAACTGTGACGGGGGCACTGTGACTGGAACTGTGACGGGGCACTGTGACTGTAAGTGCTATGCGAGCACTGTGATTGGAAGTGTTATTGGAAACTGATTGGAACTGCAATGGGGGCATTGTGACTGGAACTGTTATGGGGCACTGTGAATGCAGCTTCTATGGGGCCACTGTGTACGTTAGCTTGCAGGCATGTCCTATGCATTAAGGCAGGGTTATGGGACTGGGACTGAAACTGTTATGGGGGAACTCTGGGTTGAACTACATTAGCTTGCGGGCATGGCCTATACATTAAGGCAGAGCTTTCCAACCAGTGTGCCTTCACCTGTTCGAAAACTACAACTCCCAGCAAGCAGGGAGTTGTAGTTTTGCAACAGCTGGAGGCACACTGGTTGAGAAACACTGCATTCAGGAATGGAGTACTCCTAAGCCTGCATATGTATTATACAATATCACCGCACTATAGTTCTGTCCTCTATAGGATTTCCCAATCATACAGGACCCCTTTATTCTCTACCCTACTGACACTTGCGTCCTATTGTAGATACGACGAAGAGGCGGCACAAGCCGACGGGTCGGAACGAGACCTGAGGAACCGGCCGGGACAGACATTTGGCTTCAAGGGCAGCCGGAGCAAAGAGTCTGGCAGATCCGCAACGTGGAAGTAATTAGTGTATAATTTGGGGATGAAGTTCTACAGGTTTATTGAGAAAGAAAGGGGCCATCTTGTTTGCTATAGGTGGAGGAACATGACAAAAAAACGTTTCTTGGCTCGGTACAAGAGGAAACGCCCCAGGGAAGTAATAAAGATATTGATTGTGGAAGAAGAAGAATTATAGGGAAATTGCTGACAGAGGAAATGGCAACACGCAAAGCTATTTATATTTCGGTCGGACGCTTAGTGTATAATATACAGAATGTGCATGGAATTACTGGGAGTACATTGTGCAGACGAAAATGTCTTCCTCTATAGTCCGAACAACCGGGACATTGTCTGATAAACTATAGAAGTGACACAGATTTATTAATTGTTGTTCTATTTAAAAAGTCAGTTTAATCTACAGTAAAAAGGCGAAAACCGCTTTTTAATATCTTATTTCTAGCCCGAGATACGGCCACTTAAAGTTACAGGCCCTAAAGCCTGAGGCTGCACTACTGAAAGGTTCTGGTGACAACGTGTGCAGTTCTGTTGCGTTGTCAGGGAGACCTTGTTTTGAATTTCAACCGCCAAGCGGAACCATATTTACTGGTTGTGTTGCTGTGAATTTTGATTTAGATGCAAAACAACTTTATGACTTTCGGTAGTGCAGCCTCAGGCTTTCGGGCCTGTAGCTTTACCTGATCATATCTCGGCTTAGGAGTAAGATATTGAAAAACCGTTTTCACATTTGTAATGTGGCATGAAGGGATTTTTTTAATTCTTTATCGATTTGAAAGTGAACGTTTGCTTGGGGGTTGAAGTGGAGTTGAAAAACATCACTGTAGGGTCAAAGGGGTATTCCATGAAAAAAATTTTTTTCATATCAACTGACTCCCGAAAGTTAAACAGATTTGTAAATAACTTCTATTAAAAAACCTTAATCCTGCCAGTACTTATCAGCTGCTGAAGTTGAGTTGTTCTTTTCTGTCTGACCACAGTGCTCTCTGCTGACCCCTCTGTCTGTCTCAGGAACTGTCCAGAGCAGGAGAGGTTTTCTCTGGGGATTAGCTCCTACTCTGGACAGTTCCTGAGACAGACAGAGGTGTCAGCAGAGAGCACTGTGGTCAGACTGGAAAGAACAACTCAACGTCAACAGCTGATAAGTACTGGTAGGATTAAGTTTTTTTTAATAGAAGTGATTTACAAATCTGTTTAACTTTCTAGAGCCAGTTGATATGAAAGAAAGAAAAGTTTTTTCATGGAATACCCCTTTAAAGGGGTACTCTGGTGGAAAACATTTCTTTTTTAAATCAACTGGTGCCAGAAAGTTAAACAGATTTGTAAATGACTTCTACTAAAAAATCTTAATCCTTCCAGTACTTATTAGCTGCGGAATACTACAGAGGAAATTATTTTCTTTTTGGAACACAGAGCTCTCTGCTGAAATCATGACCACAGTGCTCTCTGCTGACATCTCTGTTCATTTTAGGAACTGTCCAGAGTAGGAGAAAATCCCCATAGCAAACATATGCTGCTCTGGACAGTTCCTAAAATGGACAGAGATGTCAGCAGAGAGCACTGTGGTCATGATGTCAGCAGAGAGCTCTGTGTTCCAATAAGAAAATAATTTCCTCTGTAGTATTCAGCAGCTAATAAGTACTGGAAGGATTTAGATTTTTTAATAGAAGTAATTTACAAATCTGTTTAACTTTCTGGTACCAGTTGATTTAAAAAAGAAATGTTTTCCACCAGAGTACCCCTTTAAAGGGGTATTCCATGAAAAAACTCTTCTTTCTTTCATATCAACTGGCTCTAGAAAGTTAAACAGATTTGTAAATGACTTTTATTAAAAAATCTTAATCCGTCCAGTACTAATTAGCTGCTTAATACTACAGAGGAAATTTTTTTCTTTTTGGAACACAGAGCTCTATGCTGACATCATGACCACAGTGCTCTCTGCTGACACCTCTGTCCATTTTAGGAACTGTCCAGAGCAGCATATATTTGCTATGGGGATTTTCTCCTACTCTGGACAGTTCCTAAAATGGACAGAGATGTCAGCAGAGAGCACTGTGGTCATGATGTCAGCAGAGAGCTCTCTGTTCTAAAAAGAAAAGAATTTCCTCTGTAGTATTCAACAGCTAATAAGTACTGGAAGGATTAATATTTTTTAATAGAAGTAATTTACAAATCTGTTTAACTTTCTGGAGCCAGTTGATATGAAAAATAAAGTTTTTTTCATGGAATACCCCTTTAAATGCATTGAAAAAATAAAAATGGATCCCAATAGTGTGCATACCCTTTGTGCCGAAGATGACACATTCAGCTCTGCTGCACTGACTAACAGAGCCCAGCGAGCACAGCAGCACCGCTATATACTGACAAGTGAAGGAATGTATTGACGCTATGTCGGGATCGATGAGCGTTTCTTACATCCGAAACACCAGCGCTATAGTCCTGAGGACGCTCCATGTCAGATCTTATAACTCCGTCTCCCCTCCCCCATCCCCTTCACTGCTTCTTACTTATCAGGCTGCCCCCTCCACTTTCTTTACCGGCGGCTGAAGATTTCTGACATTTAGAACCAGCTGTAAGCCACGGCGCTGACATCCACAGGAGGTGAATGTTGTCTCACAGGATGGCGGTGTCCATTGTTGTGACTGGAGCATCTCTGTGATCTTCACTATGTAAATATTCAGGCCCACGGGGGATCTGGCTGGAAGGTCTGGTTTATACATAGAAAGTATGGGAATGGTGAAGGCAAGTCTGCGCAGGGCCACTTGTCACCAGGGGCCCCATTGTAGTCATTTGCCCTGCTTACTATGGTAGATATACTTCTATATGTGCAATTTCAATTAGACAAGCACTATATGGCGACTTTACTGCTTAAAGGGGCACTCCTGTGAAAACATTTTTTTATTTTATTTTTTTTAATCAACTGTGGCCAGAACAATAAACAGATTTGTAAATGACTTCTATTTAAAAATCTTAATCCTTCCAGAACTTATCAGCTGCTGTATGTTCCGCAGGAAGTTGTGAAAGAAATGTTTTCCACCGGAGTACCCCTTTAAAGGGGTATTCCATGAAAAAACTGGCTCCAGAAAGTTAAACAGATTTGTAAATCACTTCTATTAAAAAAAAAAAAAACCTTAATC
The DNA here is from genome assembly GCF_029499605.1 of Hyla sarda. Taxonomy (NCBI): domain Eukaryota; kingdom Metazoa; phylum Chordata; class Amphibia; order Anura; family Hylidae; genus Hyla; species Hyla sarda. The sequence goes on from NC_079192.1 coordinate 402,923,581, forward strand.
CTACCAGTACTTATCAGCTGTTAAAGTTGAGTTGTTCTTTCCAGTCTGACCACAGTGCTCTCTACTGACACCTCTGTCCGTGTCAGGAACTGTGCAGAGTAGAAACAAATCCCCATAGCAAACCTCTCCTGCTCTGGACAGTTCCGGACATGGACAGAGGTGTCAGCAGAGAGCACTGTGGTCAGACTGGAAAGAACTACACAACTTCCTGTGGAGCATACAGCAGCTGATAAGTACTGGAAGGATTAAGATTTTTTAAATAGAAGTAATTTACAAATCTGCTTAACATTCTGGCACCAGTTGATACCGGAGTACCTCTTTAAGGGAGCATTCTGGGATATGAAAATGTATCCCCTATCCTCTGCATTCTCCTGGATATCCTGCCAAATAGTGCGTGTTGATCACCACATGGAACGGCGGCCGACAAGCCCCCTCCATGCAGCGCTGTGGGAGAGCCGGAGATTGCTGAATGCAGCGCTCCGGCTCTCCCATAGAGCTGTATTGAGGGGGCGTGTCAGCCGCCGTTTCGTGCGGTGGTCGAACACGCCACCTTCCTGCAGACTGCTGGGGCATTGTACGGGAGATCGCGGGGGTCCCAGCCGTTGGAACTGTAACTTTTAGGATAGGGGATGAGTTTTCATATCCCGGAGTACTCCTTTAACTTGTGGAACTTGATTTGTGGTCATAAGGATAAGGGGGTCCCAGAGGCCAGATCCTAAGACCATTTACGTTTTGTCCCTTCAGTCCTATCCACTCGCTGTGCAGGAAACTGAAGAATGGCTTCATTGAAAGCAAGAGGCCATCACTTTATGGCAGTGGTCTCCAACCTGCAGACCTCCAGATGTTGCAAAACTACAACTCCCAGCATGTCTGGACAGCAAAATAGTTTTTTCCCCCTACAATTTCAGAAAAATTACATAAAAAAATGTGACGCGTGAACACAGCATCAGAAGAGGTGTATAACTGCTATATATCCTGATCCCATAAAGGTAGAAGCAGTATACAGATAGAGCTGAAGGGGGAGGGGAATAACTACTTCCATATATCCTGATCCCAAAGAGATAGCAGCAGTATACAGATAGAGCTGGTAGGAAGGTGTATAACTAATATAGTCTGGTCCCATAGAGATAGAGCTGGTAGGGAGGTGTATAACTAATATATTCTGGTCGCATAGAGATAGCAGCAGTATACAGATAGAGCTGGTAGGGAGGTATATAACTAATATATTCTGGTCCCATAGAGATAGCAGCAGTATACAGATAGAGCTGGTAGGAAGGTGTATAACTAATATATTCTGGTCCCATAGAGAGAGAGCTGGTAGGGAGGTATATAACTAATATATTCTGGTCCCATAGAGATAGCAGCAGTATACAGATAAAGCTGGTAGGGAGGTGTATAACTAATATATTCTGGTCCCATAGAGATAGCAGCAGTATACAGATAGAGCTGGTAGGGAGGTGTATAACTAATATATTCTGGTCCCATAGAGATAGCAGCAGTATACAGATAGAGCTGGTAGGGAGGTGTATAACTAATATATTCTGGTCCCATAGAGATAGCAGCAGTATACAGATAGAGCTGGTAGGGAGGTGTATAACTAATATATTCTGGTCCCATAGAGATAGAGCTGGTAGGGAGGTATATAACTAATATATTCTGGTCCCATAGAGATAGCAGCAGTATACAGATAGAGCTGGTAGGGAGGTGTATAACTAATATATTCTGGTCCCATAGAGATAGCAGCAGTATACAGATAGAGCTGGTAGGGAGGTGTATAAGTAATATATATATTCTGATCCCATAGAGATAGCAGCAGTATACAGATAGAGCTGGTAGGGAGGTGTATAACTAATATATATAGCCTGGTCCCATAGAGATAGAGCTGGTAGGGAGGTGTATAACTAATATATTCTGGTCCCATAGAGATAGCAGCAGTATACAGATAGATCTGGTAGGGAGGTGTATAACTAATATATATAGCTGTTACGCCGAGCGCTCCGGGTCCCCGCTCCTCCCCGGAGCGCTCGCTTCTCTCTCGCTACCGCAGCGCTCCGGGCAGCTCCACTGACCCGGTGCGCTGCGATACCGTCTCCAGCCGGGATGCGATTCGCGATGCGGGTAGCGCCCGCTCGCGATGCGCATCCCGGCTCCCGTACCTGACTCGCTCTCCGTCGGTCCTGTCCCGGCGCGCGCGGCCCCGCTCCCTAGGGCGCGCGCGCGCCGGGTCTCTGCGATTTAAAGGGCCACTGCGCCGCTGATTGGCGCAGTGGTTCCAATTAGTGTGTTCACCTGTGCACTCCCTATTTATACCTCACTTCCCCTTCACTCCCTCGCCGGATCTTGTTGCCATTGTGCCAGTGAAAGCGTTTCCTTGTGTGTTCCTAGCCTGTGTTCCAGACCTCCTGCCGTTTCCCCCGACTACGATCCTTGCTGCCTGCCCCGACCTTCTGCTACGTCCGACCTTGCTTCTGTCTACTCCCTTGTACCGCGCCTATCTTCAGCAGTCAGAGAGGTTGAGCCGTTGCTAGTGGATACGACCTGGTCACTACCGCCGCAGCAAGACCATCCCGCTTTGCGGCGGGCTCTGGTGAAAACCAGTAGTGACTTAGAACCGATCCACTAGCACGGTCCACGCCAATCCCTCTCTGGCACAGAGGATCCACTACCTGCCAGCCGGCATCGTGACAGTAGATCCGGCCATGGATCCCGCTGAAGTTCCTCTGCCAGTTGTCGCCGACCTCACCACGGTGGTCGCCCAGCAGTCACAACAGATAGCGCAACAAGGCCAACAGCTGTCTCAACTGACCGTGATGCTACAGCAGCTACTACCACAGCTTCAGCAATCACCTCCTGCACCTCCTCCGCAGCGAGTGGCCGCTTCTGGTCTACGACTATCCTTGCCGGATAAATTTGATGGGGACTCTAAATTCTGCCGTGGCTTTCTTTCCCAATGTTCCCTGCACTTGGAGATGATGTCGGACCAGTTTCCTACTGAAAGGTCTAAGGTGGCTTTCGTAGTCAGCCTTCTGTCTGGAAAAGCTCTGTCATGGGCCACACCGCTCTGGGACCGCAATGACCCCGTCACTGCCTCTATACACTCCTTCTTCTCGGAAATTCGAAGTGTCTTTGAGGAACCTGCCCGAGCCTCTTCTGCTGAGACTGCCCTGTTGAACCTGGTCCAGGGTAATTCTTCCGTTGGCGAGTACGCCGTACAATTCCGTACTCTTGCTTCAGAATTATCCTGGAATAATGAGGCCCTCTGCGCGACCTTTAAAAAAGGCCTATCCAGCAACATTAAAGATGTTCTGGCCGCACGAGAAATCCCTGCTAACCTACATGAACTCATCCATCTTGCCACTCGCATTGACATGCGTTTTTCCGAAAGGCGTCAGGAGCTCCGCCAGGATATGGACTTTGTTCGCACAAGGCGTTTTTTCTCCCCGGCTCCTCTCTCCTCTGGTCCCCTGCAATCCGTTCCTGTGCCTCCCGCCGTGGAGGCTATGCAGGTCGACCGGTCTCGCCTGACACCTCAAGAGAGGACACGACGCCGCATGGAGAATCTCTGCCTGTACTGTGCCAGCACCGAACACTTCCTGAAGGATTGTCCTATCCGTCCTCCCCGCCTGGAAAGACGTACGCTGACTCCGCACAAAGGTGAGACAGTCCTTGATGTCTACTCTGCTTCTCCACGTCTTACTGTGCCTGTGCGGATATCTGCCTCTGCCTTCTCCTTCTCTACTATGGCCTTCTTGGATTCCGGATCTGCAGGAAATTTTATTTTGGCCTCTCTCGTCAACAGGTTCAACATCCCAGTGACCAGTCTCGCCAGACCCCTCTACATCAATTGTGTAAACAATGAAAGATTGGATTGTACCATACGTTTCCGCACGGAGCCCCTTCTAATGTGCATCGGACCTCATCACGAGAAGATTGAATTTTTGGTCCTCCCCAATTGCACTTCCGAAATCCTCCTTGGACTACCCTGGCTTCAACTCCATTCCCCAACCCTGGATTGGTCCACTGGGGAGATCAAGAGTTGGGGGCCCTCTTGTTTCAAGGACTGCCTAAAACCGGTTCCCAGTACCCCTTGCCGTGACTCTGTGGTTCCCCCTGTAACCGGTCTCCCTAAGGCCTATATGGACTTTGCGGATGTTTTTTGCAAAAAACAAGCTGAGACTCTACCTCCTCACAGGCCTTATGATTATCCTATTGACCTCCTCCCGGGCACTACTCCACCCCGGGGCAGAATCTATCCTCTGTCCGCCCCAGAGACTCTTGCTATGTCGGAGTACATCCAGGAAAATTTAAAAAAAGGCTTTATCCGTAAATCCTCCTCTCCTGCCGGAGCCGGATTTTTCTTTGTGTCCAAAAAAGATGGCTCTCTACGTCCTTGCATTGACTACCGCGGTCTTAATAAAATCACGGTAAAGAACCGCTACCCCCTACCCCTCATCTCTGAACTCTTTGATCGCCTCCAAGGTGCCCACATCTTTACCAAACTGGACTTAAGAGGTGCTTATAATCTCATCCGCATCAGAGAGGGGGATGAATGGAAAACGGCATTTAACACTAGAGATGGACACTTTGAGTATCTGGTCATGCCCTTTGGCCTGTGCAACGCCCCTGCCGTCTTCCAAGACTTTGTTAATGAAATTTTTCGTGATCTCTTATACTCCTGTGTTGTTGTATATCTGGACGATATCCTGATTTTTTCTGCCAATCTAGAAGAACACCGCCAGCATGTCCGTATGGTTCTTCAGAGACTTCGTGACAATCAACTTTATGCCAAGATAGAGAAATGTCTGTTTGAATGCCAATCTCTTCCTTTCCTAGGATACTTGGTCTCTGGCCAGGGACTACAAATGGATCCAGACAAACTCTCTGCCGTCTTAGATTGGCCACGCCCCTCCGGACGTTTTTTGGGGTTCGCCAATTATTACAGGCAATTTATTCCACATTTTTCTACCGTTGTGGCCCCTATCGTGGCTTTAACCAAAAAAAATGCCAATCCCAAGTCTTGGCCTCCTCAAGCGGAAGACGCCTTTAAACGGCTCAAGTCTGCCTTTTCTTCGGCTCCCGTGCTCTCCAGACCTGACCCATCTAAACCCTTCCTATTGGAGGTTGATGCCTCCTCTGTAGGAGCTGGAGCGGTCCTTCTACAAAAAAATTCTTCCGGGCATGCTGTTACTTGTGGTTTTTTTTCTAGGACCTTCTCTCCGGCGGAGAGAAACTACTCCATCGGGGATCGAGAGCTTCTAGCCATTAAATTAGCACTTGAGGAATGGAGGCATCTGCTGGAGGGATCAAGATTTCCAGTTATTATTTACACCGATCACAAGAACCTCTCCTATCTCCAGTCTGCCCAACGGCTGAATCCTCGCCAGGCCAGGTGGTCTCTGTTCTTTGCCCGATTTAATTTTGAAATTCACTTTCGGCCTGCCGATAAGAACATTAGGGCCGATGCTCTCTCTCGTTCCTCGGATGCCTCGGAAGTTGAACTCTCTCCGCAACACATCATTCCTCCTGACTGCCTGATTTCCACTTCTCCAGCCTCCATCAGGCAAACTCCTCCAGGAAAGACCTTCGTCTCTCCACGCCAACGCCTCGGAATCCTCAAATGGGGTCACTCCTCCCATCTCGCAGGTCATGTAGGCATCAAGAAATCTGTGCAACTCATCTCTCGCTTCTATTGGTGGCCGACTCTGGAGACGGATGTCGTGGACTTTGTGCGAGCCTGCACTGTCTGTGCCCGGGATAAGACTCCTCGCCAGAAGCCCGCTGGTTTTCTTCATCCTCTGCCTGTCCCCGAACAGCCTTGGTCTCTGATTGGTATGGATTTTATTACAGACCTACCCCCATCCCGTGGCAACACTGTTGTTTGGGTGGTCGTTGATCGATTCTCCAAGATGGCACATTTCATCCCTCTTCCTGGTCTTCCTTCAGCGCCTCAGTTGGCTAAACAATTTTTTGTACACATTTTTCGTCTTCACGGGTTGCCCACACAGATAGTCTCGGATAGAGGCGTCCAATTCGTGTCAAAATTCTGGAGGGCTCTCTGTAAACAACTCAAGATTAAATTAAACTTTTCTTCTGCATATCATCCTCAATCCAATGGACAAGTAGAAAGAATTAACCAGGTCTTGGGTGATTATTTACGACATTTTGTTTCCTCCCGCCAGGATGATTGGGCAGATCTTCTACCATGGGCCGAATTCTCGTATAACTTTAGAGTCTCTGAATCTTCCTCCAAATCCCCATTTTTCGTGGTGTACGGCCGTCACCCTCTTCCCCCCCTCCCTACTCCCTTGCCCTCTGGTTTGCCCGCTGTAGATGAAGTGACTCGTGATCTTTCCATCATATGGAAAGAGACCCAAGATTCTCTTTTACAGGCTTCATCTCGCATGAAAAAGTTTGCCGATAAGAAAAGAAGAGCTCCCCCCATTTTTGCTCCCGGAGACAAGGTATGGCTCTCCGCTAAATATGTCCGCTTTCGTGTCCCCAGTTACAAACTGGGTCCACGCTATCTTGGTCCTTTCAAAGTCTTGTGCCAAATTAATCCTGTCTCTTACAAACTTCTTCTTCTTCCTCCTTCTCTCCGTATTCCTAATGCCTTTCATGTCTCTCTTCTTAAACCACTCATCATCAACCGTTTCTCTCCCAAGTTAGTTTCTCCCACTCCTGTCTCCGGTTCTTCTGACGTCTTCTCAGTGAAAGAGATACTGGCCTCCAAGACGGTCAGAGGAAAAAAGTTCTTTTTGGTGGATTGGGAGGGCTGTGGACCTGAAGAGAGATCCTGGGAACCTGAGGACAACATCCTAGACAAAAGTCTGCTCCTCAGGTTCTCAGGCTCTAAGAAGAGGGGGAGACCCAAGGGGGGGGGTACTGTTACGCCGAGCGCTCCGGGTCCCCGCTCCTCCCCGGAGCGCTCGCTTCTCTCTCGCTACCGCAGCGCTCCGGGCAGCTCCACTGACCCGGTGCGCTGCGATACCGTCTCCAGCCGGGATGCGATTCGCGATGCGGGTAGCGCCCGCTCGCGATGCGCATCCCGGCTCCCGTACCTGACTCGCTCTCCGTCTGTCCTGTCCCGGCGCGCGCGGCCCCGCTCCCTAGGGCGCGCGCGCGCCGGGTCTCTGCGATTTAAAGGGCCACTGCGCCGCTGATTGGCGCAGTGGTTCCAATTAGTGTGTTCACCTGTGCACTCCCTATTTATACCTCACTTCCCCTTCACTCCCTCGCCGGATCTTGTTGCCATTGTGCCAGTGAAAGCGTTTCCTTGTGTGTTCCTAGCCTGTGTTCCAGACCTCCTGCCGTTGCCCCCGACTACGATCCTTGCTGCCTGCCCCGACCTTCTGCTACGTCCGACCTTGCTTCTGTCTACTCCCTTGTACCGCGCCTATCTTCAGCAGTCAGAGAGGTTGAGCCGTTGCTAGTGGATACGACCTGGTCACTACCGCCGCAGCAAGACCATCCCGCTTTGCGGCGGGCTCTGGTGAAAACCAGTAGTGACTTAGAACCGATCCACTAGCACGGTCCACGCCAATCCCTCTCTGGCACAGAGGATCCACTACCTGCCAGCCGGCATCGTGACAATAGCCTGGTCCCATAGAGATAGAGCTGGTAGGGAGGTGTATAACTAATATATTCTGGTCCCATAGAGATAGCAGCAGTATACAGATAGATCTGGTAGGGAGGTGTATAACTAATATATATATCCTGGTCCCATAGAGATAGCAGCAGCAGTATACAGATAGTGCTGAGAGGGGTCAGATAGATGATTATAGCATCTGTTAGTTAACAGGAAGTCATCTGATCCAGGACTGACCACTTTCTCTGACAAGTGTTTTCTGTGGGTCACATTGGCGATCACATGACCCACTTACAATAATGGATACATGCAGATGTGCTGGACACAGAGAGGGAGATTTATCAAAACCTGTGCAGAGGAAAACCTGCCCAGTTGCCCATAGCAACCAATCAGATGGCTTCTTTCATTTTCAACAAGCAAAATGAAAGAAGCGATCTGATTGGTTGCTATGGGCAACTGGGCAACTTTTCCTCTGGACAGGTTTTGATAAGTCTCCCCCAAAGTGCTTCTTTAATTGCCTCAGCTTTATGTTGGTAACTATATGTAAAAGCAACATGTGACTGCTTTCGGACATTGCGATATTGTGCGTTTTATCACCATTTTATTGCCTACACTTTTTATACAGGTAAAACATTTTTTTTTAAATAGTAAGTTTCACCTGTAAACCCCTCCCCCCAAAAATCTGTATGAAAGGGCATGGTCTTCCATAGTGTGCCGTAAATAGCGCGGTTTTCTGATACATTGTAAATAGCCATGTGATTTTGTGAGGAAAACTACAGCCGTGACTAAATAGTCCCCTTTGGCCTCTGTGGGTGAACAGTCATTTTATGTGCAGGACTGTGCGGACAGCAACAACCAAAAAAAAACAAAAAAACATGGTGAACCTGGGCGCATTCACATCACGATTTTGCCATTCTGTTTTGCATCAGTTTTTTTTTCTTCACAGAACTTATGCCCTAAAAACTGACAAAACTGTATGCAAACGTGTGCTCTGAAAGGAAACTGCGTACGGTTTTAAAGGGGTACTTCACTGCCCCAGCTATCGGAACATTTGTTTATGAACGCTGGGTGTTTGTTATGGGAGTTGTGACATCACGGCCACGCCCCCTCAATGCAAGTCTATGGGAGGGGGCGTGGCCCCCTCCCATAGACTTGCATTGAGGGGGCGTGGTGTTTTTCACAGAACTTATGCCCTAAAAACTGACAAAACTGTATGCAAATGTGTGCTCTGAAATGAAACTGCGTACGGTTTTAAAGGGGTACTTCACTGCCCCAGCTATCGGAATTTTTTTTTATGTGTTGGTTACGGGAGTTGTGACATCACAGCCACGCCCCCTCAATGCAAGTCTATGGGAGGGGGCGTGGCCCCCTCCCATAGACTTGCATTGAGGGGGCGTGGCGTGACGTCACGACTCCTGCAGCCCGCACCCAGCGTTCATAAAAAAATGTTCCGAAAGCTGGGTCAGTGGAGTACCCCTTTAAACTGTATGCGGTTTGAATTTAGAGGTCCTGTTGCATCAGTTGTTGTAAGGGTGGGTTCACACCACGATTTTCGGCATACGGCTTCATAAAAAAAAAAAAAACGTATGCAACCGTACAGAAAACCGTGCCCATAGACTTCTCATTCAAAACCGTATGCACCATAATGTATACGGTTGTCTCCGGTTTTCAAACCATACGGTTTTTTACTTTTTTTTTTTTTTTTCTTTTTCCGGACAGAAAACTGTGGCGGATTTAGCAAATGACCGCTAATCGCAATTAGGATAATTAGTTGAAATCATGAGAGTCGACTGGTAACATGAGGTTTTATTACTGCGGGAGGAACAGCTGCTGAGGGAAGCCGAGGCTACGGCACAACACACATGGCTGACACCTACACAATACTCACAAATGTGAGGTGGGAAATTCACTGTGGACACTTCTGAGAAGGTGGTATCTTAAAGGGGTACTCCTGTGAAAAAAAAAATATATATATTTTTTGCTTAATTAACTGGTGCCAGAAAGTTAAACAGATTTGTAAATTACTTCTTTTTAAAAATCTTAATCCTTCCAGTACTTATCAGCTGCTTTATGCTCCACAGGAAGTTCTTTTATTTTTAAATTTCTTTCCAGTGTGACCACAGTGCTCTCTGCTGACACCTCTGTCCATGTCAGGAACTGTTGCTATGGGGATTTGTTCCTGCTCTGGACAGTTCCTGACACGGACAGAGGTGTCAGCAGAGAGCACTGTGGTCAGACTGGAAAGAACTACACAACTACGTCATTTACGAATCTGTTTAACTTTCTGGCACCGGTTGATTTAAAATAATTGTTTTCCTCCGGGGGTACCCCTTAAGGGTACATTCACACGTATAGGATCCTGCGCAGATTTGATGCGCAGGATTTGCAACTGCCTATTAGCAGCTGTGCTCAGTCATTTAGTTTACATTGAAATCTGCAGCATCAAATCCTGCGCATCAAGATACCTTAAGTGGTATATTCTCCCAGAGTTGTTTGTGACTTACTCTCTTCTCCCTATTGAGATAACATGCACACTCAGCTAAGTGGAGCATGCAGTAGTATAGAGGGGTTGGAAGGAATTGTTTGTAGGCCCCTATAGACCTTAGACAGGAGAGTTGTCACCAGGAGAGTAGTCAGGATGCAAAAGGCCTAGGGATGAGTCTAGAACAAAGTCAGGAGCAACCCGGCATTGGTAGCACCACTAGTACCAGGTGTAGTATCCAGGGGGACAACGTAGTAGGAAATGGACTTCAGAGCAGCGAATGGTTAAGAACGGCGCTGACCAGGATCAGAAGCATAGAGTAAAAAGCAGTCGGTTTATTCGGATTTCCAATAATGCAACGCATTTCACCGCTGACGTGGCTTCAACGAGGTGCCTGATGAAGCCGCGTCAGCGGTGAAACGCGTTGTATTATTGGAAATCCGAATAAACCGACTGCTTTTTACTCTATGCTTCTGATCCTGGTCAGCGCCGTTCTTAACCATTCGCTGCTCTGAAGTCCATTTACTACTACGTTCCTTGCGATTGGGAAGGCTGCAGACTGGGCATTATCACCTCTCCATGCTCACCATTGTTGTGTGTGAGGCCACACAACCACCGAGGGTAAGAGTTTCTAGTTATCTTGCTGGCTTGCCCGAAGGTGGTTTTGTGCTATTGAGCGCTCTTCTTTTTATTTTTGATTTTATCCAGGGGACAAGACAGGAGTTGTAATGGATGAGGTAAAATGTCTATTTCAAAATATGCTAGCTAAAATGGCCACTCACTAACTCACTCCCCCTCCCATCGTGTATGAAACAATGTGTATAAGATGGCGCCTCCAGAGAGGGCTACACCCAAGATGATAAGACCCACATGCTGGATGAGGAACACCTGCAGATGGAAGAAACCAATCACAAGAACAGTTATTCATGACGAATAGCTTTGCACACAGCACATTGTTACAGACTATAAAAACCCCTGTAACTGTTGTAAATACAGGAAGTATCATTTGCTGAACTTTGTGTCGGAGTGATTTTCTCTCGTGCATGCATTGATCCTGATACCTAATTGCGAAGGGGGCAGATCACTCATCTGATACCGGTTCGGTTCCAATCCATTTCAAAGTCAGGAGCAAGAACGGTATTCCAGGCATGGTATCTGGAGGCAAAGGCATGAACAGCTGGGAGTCAGGACCAGGTGTAGCATCAGGACAAGTCATGAATGTAGTCAAGAATAGTCAGGCGCAGGCAAAGATTTTGCAAGGAATGAAGAACTTTGATCATCTGTCAATATGTGACAGGTCGATGCCCCTTTAAAGGGGTACTCTGCCCCTAGACATCTTATCCCCTATCTAAAGGATAGTTGGGACCCCCGCGATCTCTGTGCAGCACCCAGCGTTCTTTTAGAGCGCTGGGTGCGGGCGGCTGGGGTCGTGATTTCACGGCCACGCCCCTCGTGACACCACACCCCCTTAATGCAAGTCTATGGGAGGGGGCGTGGCGGATGCCACGCCCCCTCCCAAAGACTTGCATCGAGTGGGTGTGGTGTGACATCACAAGGGGCGTGGCCATGATGTCACCACCACCCTGCCGCCCTCTCCAAGCGTTCGGGGAAAAAATGTTCTCAACGCTGGGGCAGCGGAGTACCCCTTTAAGGAGGTTATGGGGCACAATGTCATCTTCTGTGCTAGGAGTTGTAGGGCCAAACCAGTAGGACTAAGGTGGAAGCCACTAAAGGAAGAAGCGTCATCGGGATGGACTCGTCATGTTGCTGGAACTGGATGAGGTGATCGTGTTTTTATAAATACTGGCTTCTATGTTGTAAGGGGGTGAGCTCCCTGTAAATGGATCTCTACCATCAAAGTGTAAGGACTGACAGAAAAGAAATTCAAAAAGAAAAGAACTTCCTCTGGAGTATACAGCAGCTGATAAGTACTGGAAGGATTAAGATTTTTTTAATAGAAGTAATTTACAAATCTGTTTAACTCTCTGGCACCAGTTTGATTGCTCTGCGTGTAGAGGTGAACATTTACTTTCCATGTGGATATGACAAGTACTGACGGCACAATCCCCAGTGGAAATATTCCAGGAATGTGACAGCGGTATGCACTTACCTTGGCCTCCCTGTGCTCAGCCCGGCCTTCTATGAACCCGGAGAAGCTAAACATGAATTCACAGCTTTACTCAGAAACTCTTCACTGCCTCCACAACAATGGGTCAGATCCTTCAGATAAAGGAGAACAATAGCTCTCTGCAGTTTATGACAAGGCCACCGTGTCTATCTGATATAATCTGATTTGATTTGAGAGGACGACAGGGAAGCACTGGGATAGCGACATTCTCACGGTGCCGCTCTCTTATGCAGGCGAAGCCCCCTGCCTTTGTAATACTCCAGCTTTACCGACAAAATTGGGCTGCCGTTGGCGTTATGAGCGGGACATGCTTCATCTGCATGCAAGAGAGTGCACCGCAAGTCCGTACTATTTGATCATCATCAGCCAAAGCTGCCAATTGCGGTAGTATCGCACTCTTCTGTCTATGGTTTCCTCCCAACTCTTTTTTAAATTTTTTTATTTTAATAATTTAAGGGTGCGTTCCCACCAGGCGTATACGCAGCATGAAATACACTGCGTATTCCTTGCTCACTATACACAACAGGGCTTTCCGGCGGCAGCCCTATGCGTGTAGAGTTTTGGAGGCGGGGCCGTGTGCCGGCGTGACTGTGACGCGCGGTTCAGCCTCCAAAACTCACTGCACACATAGGGCTGCTGCCCCGAAAGCCCTGATGTATATAGTGAGCGAGGAATGCGCAGCGTATTTCCCGCTGCTGCCGTAAATTTTGCGCAGCGTGAAATACGCTGCGTATATGCCAGGTTGGAACGCACCCTTACAGGATACGTCACCAAACATGCCTCCCAACTCTTACTCAAATAGATGTCGAAGGGAAGGTGGAATAGAAAGTTGAATAAATAGCTAAACATCTGGTGCGGATATTATGTGAACAGCGAAGCAGAATCACATTAAAATCAATGGGACTCTGCTGCTGTAAAATCTCTGTGTGGAATTCCACTGCGGAATTTAGCGCGGAAATTCTGCTGTGTGAACATGACCTTAAAGGGGTACTCCGCCCCTAGACATCTTATCCCCTATCCAAAGGGTAGGGGATAAGATGTCTTACCGTAGGGTCCCCGCAATCTCTCCTGCGGCACCCCCGTACATCAGCAGTTTGGAGCTATGTTTTGCTAATGATGGGCGATACAGGGGACAGGGTATTGGGACATCACAGCCCCGCACCCTTGTGACAAATGCCCCCTCAATGTAAGTCTATGGCAGGGGGCGTGTCGCCGCCACGCCCCTTCCCATAGGCTTGAATTGAAGGGGCGGGGTGTGATATCACGAGGGGCGGGGCCATGATGTCACAATACCCCGTCCCCTGTATCGCCCGTCATTAGCCATGCACCAGGCTGCGGGGAACGTCAGACATCTTATCCCCTATCCTTTGTGTGTGGTATAGCGGGGTGCAATGCAGGACAGATTTTATTAACCCCTTCTTGTCGTGACGCTGGTCCTGGGCTAGGCACGGGTGCAATGAAACACCGACGCCAAGTTATGGACAATGTTAGCTTTACTGAGGGTAGACAGATGACACAGTCTATGCAGTACAGCCAGGGCCCAAGGAGGTGACCAGTGACACGGGGACCTCACAGGCTTGCTGGGACTTGCAGTATGTAGAGACACTTTAGTGCAGGCCACGGTGACTATATAGAAGACTTAACTTGACTGACTTGGCAATTGACATGAAGATGACTTTGAGCTTACTTGAGCTGACTTTGTGGCTGCAGACTTTAGGCTTGAGGCCTCCAATGCTCTGGACACACAGAGACGACTACACTGGACCTCAGGAACAAGAGCTAAGAGCTCCAATAGAGAGACTGCAGCCCCTCCCCTGGTTTTTCTAGCTTAGCAAGGATCCCATAGGTCACTTGGGGGGGTCACCTGGTCACTAGTGCCTCCTGGGTAACAAGCACATGGTATAATATTTAAAGTAACAGTACACTAGTAATACAAACATATATATAATAGGGGTTACACCATAAGGGGGCTCTGGGGACATCCCGTACTGGGCCACCCCATTAGGATAGGGGATAAGATATCTAGGGGCAGAGTACCCCTTTAAAGAGTATCTCTCATGATCTTGTTAAATTTTTTAATCCTCCCAGTTCACTGCCCCCATTAGAATATACCACCCCTGCCTTTATTTTTATTATTTTTTAGTTTTCTACCATGATATTGCTCTGTATTCTCGTCTCGTCAGATTCACAGACTGGGAAGGGGCGTTCCCAAGCAGGCGTGACATCATCTGAAGCCATACAGGGGAGAACTTCCTCCCTCACTCTGCTACATACAGCCCAAAGCAGTTCAGTGTGAGATGAGCTATGATTGGTTAAGGCTGCACACCCCCCCCCCCCCTCAGCACTTGAGACTGCATTTCCTGATTTTGGACTTCTGCCAGGCCAGCAGGAGTCCAAAGTCTGTGCAAAAGATGGGGGAGAAATGTGCTCTGGATCAGTAGGGAGACACCTAATGGCAGCTTTTTTTTAAACACAAATAAAACATAGAAAACTTAATTAATTAGTTTTAATGACCGTGCCCATTTAAGGGTATTTTAACACAGCAGAATGTCAGGATATTCTGCAGATAGTGGGCACCGGCAAAACATGCTGGTGCTTGGACCGCTCAGAGATGCGCCGCCTCCATAGTCGACAATGCCTTTTCGGGCGGTTGCCGCAGAAAGCGTTGACATGACGCAAAAATGCAGCCATAGTACGCCTGTGTGAATCAAGCCTACATCTCATGAGCGTAGAGAAAGAATCTGCAAGGTGTAGCATTGTGGCCTCTACATTTTTGGGATTAGGACCCCACGGATCAGATAGTAATGGTACATCCCCAAATTTTTTTTTTTTTTTTAGCAATTCTCATGTAAGACTCTCATGGCTGCTTTCTTCCAGGAACAGCACCAATGTATTCACATGAATTTGGCCGAGCTGCAGTACCGCACACAGCCTGTGAGCAAGCAGTGGCGCTGTTTCTGTAAAAAAACAAACAAAAAAAAAACAGCCATATACATTTTTTTTTTGCTAATCTCACACAGTAATAACCTCCTCCACACACCACATATCTCAGCCTCTACAGTGTGACTGTCATATTGTTGTCTCGTGTCTGCTTTCCGGCAGGGGAACTCTGAGACTGTTCATCACCGCGTCTATTTTTACTCCTTTTATTGACAGATCTCGCTTAACTAGCATCCTGTGATCTCACAGCCCAGGCAGTTTATCTAGATCCCGAGCCCTCAAATCTTTTTGATGCCACATCAAGAGACATTTTGTTCTGCAGCCCTGGCAGCGGCGGCAAAACGACGGGCGTACGAGAGGAGATTCACGTGCGCCAGGATGATGGGAAATGAAATGAGCAGCTGAAAGGGACAGATGGTTTGGGAGGCAGGCACGGTTACCACTAGCTGCGACAACACATAACAGAAGGCTTGGAAAGGGGGCACAAACGCCAGGCCAAATAAAGCTTTGGAAAAATTTACTGTGGGGGGGGGGGTCTGGGTGTGAACTGTGATTTCTTTATCTTTGCAGCACAATACACAAGCAACATAGGAATCCATTAGTGGACAGTATTGTCCAACCTGTGGCTCCCCAGCTGTTTCAAAACTATGACTCCCGGGCATGCTGGGAGTCATAGTTTTGCAACTGTGGAGTGCCACAAGTTGAGGAACAATGCATTTTTTTGCGGTGTCACCATGAGAACAGACTACAAACTAACCCTGTGTAGTCTGATCCTGCCCTCTCCAGTATGCGGTCAGACCCCCTTTTGTCACCATTCTTTGTGGCATACTACAAGGTGCTGGAAATATTCATCACAGATTTTGTTCCATACGGACATGACGGCATCACACAGTTGCCTGACCACGGGTCTGATGACCCCTCAACCTTAGGGTGGGTTAGATCACTGCCTGACCAGGGGTCGGCTTATCTTAACCTTAGGGTGGGTTACATTATTGCCTGAATTAGGGTCTGATGACCCTAACCATGGGTTGGGTGGGTAAAATCAATACCGGACCATGGGTCTAGTTACCCCAACCTTAGGGTGTGTTAGATCACTGCCTGACCACGGGTCTGGTGACCCGAACTTTAGGGTGCTTTGGATCACCGCCTGATCATGGGTCTGATGAAGCCCAATCTTAGGATGGGTTAGATCACTGCCCGACTACGCATCTGATAACCCCAACCTTAGTGTAGGTTAGATCACTGCCCGACCACAGGTCTGATGACCCCAACCTTAGGGTGGGTTAGATCACTGCCTGACCACGCGTCTGATGACCCCAACTGTAGGGTGCGTTTGATCACTGCCTTACCACGTGTTTGGTGACTCCAACTTTAGGGTGGGTTAGAGCACTACCTGACCACAGGTCTGATGTCCCCAACTTTAGGGTGGGTTAGATCACTGCCTACCCACTGGTCTGAGGCCCCCAAACTTAGGGTGGGTTAGATCACTGCCCGACCACAGGTCTGATGACCCCACAACCATGGGATGGGTTAGACCACTGCTTTACTACTGGTCTAAAGAACCCAAACTTAGGGTGAGTTAGATCACTGCCTGACCAGGGATCGGCTTATCCCAATCTTAGGGTGGGTTACATCATTGCCTGAATTAGGGTCTGATGACCCTAACCATGGGTTGGGTGGGTAAAATCACTACCTGACCACGGGTCTAGTGACTTCAACCTTCGGGTAGGTTAGATCACTGCCTGAAAACAGGTCTGATGACTTCAACTTGAGGGTGGGTTAGATCAGTGCCTTACCATGCGTCTGATGACCCCAACTGTAGGGTGTGTTTGATCACTGCCATACCACATGTTTGGTGACTCCAACTTTAGGGTGGGTTAGAGCACTACCTGCCCACTGGTCTGAAGCACCAAACTTAGGGTGGGTTAGATCACTGCCTGCCCACTGGTTTGAGGCCCCCAAACATAGGTTGGGTTAGATCACAGGTCTGATGACCCCAACCTTAGAGTGGTTTAGATCACCGCCTGACCACGTGTTTGATGACCCCAACCTTAGGGTTAGTTAGATCACTGTTTGACCATGGGTCTGATGAAGCCCAATGTTAGGGTGGGTTAGACCACTGCCAGTCCACTGGTCTGATCAACACAACCTTAAGATCACTTCCTGACCACAGGTCAAAGGCAAAGGAGAGGTCAAGAAGAAGGAGAGCAGAATTTTGTGAGGCTTTGGCGGTCAACACATTGGCCACCTTGGTTAGGGCGGTTTCGGTAGAGTGGTGGGGACCGTAACCAGTTTGAAGGTGTTGCAAGAGTTATTTGTATGAGAGGTTGGAGGACAGTTCAAGGTAGATATGTTGTTCAAGAAATTATAAAGCAAAGGGGAGAAGCAAGATGGGGTGGTAGGTGGACAGAGAGGATGGGTCGAGAGATGTTTTTTTTAGGTGTGATGGTTGCATGTATAAATGATGAAGGAAAAGTGCCAGTGTTTAGTGATAGGTTAAAGAGATGGGTTGAATACTGTAGTCAGGTTGGGGATGAGGTGACATCCTCTAGTGACACCCCCAGACAGCCTCTAGTGACATCTCCAAGCTTGTCTTTCCTTCACTACACTTTGTTGCCCCAGTCCTGTATCTAATACCCTGGTTATGGTTTGTAGGTGCATCCTTGGTGCATGCCGATGCACACGCCCTATGTGATGTTTTTTTTTTTTGGTGGGTTTCCCCTTTAAAATGATGGCAAAGCGTATGGGCAGATTAACCTTCATACGGGATATACTTTGTGATTCATGAGCTTACTTTGCATTGGCTAAGTCCGATAATCTGTGAACATATGGGACGCCCTACACGTCTGTTTGTTCAAGTATCATCCATGAGAGTTTCTGCTTCCCCACTTATGGCAGATGACACTTGTCTGATGAGACATTTATATGATCGTATGTAGAGCACCCGGCAGCTTCCATACAGATAGACATATGTGTACGTATGCCAGTGTCTCCAGCTCTTGCAAAAATACAACTCCCAGCATGTCTGGACAGCCATGCTGTCCGGGCATGCTGGGAGTTCTAGTTTTGCAACAGCTGGAGGCACTCCTGGTTTTGCAACAGCTTGAGGCACTCCTGGGAGTTGTAGTTTTGCAACAGCTGGATGACCTCCTGGTTTTGCAACAGCTAGAGGCACTCCTGGGAGTTGTAGTTTTGCAACAGTTGGAGGCACTCCTGGTTTTGCAACAGCTGGGGGCACTCCTGGGAGTTGTAGTTTTGCAACAGCTGGAGGCCCTCCTGGTTTTGCAACAGCTGGAGGCACTCCTGGTCGTTGTAGTTTTGCAACAGCTGGAGGCACTCCTGGTTTTGCAACAGCTGGGGGCACTCCTGGGAGTTGTAGTTTTGCAACAGCTGGAGGCACTCCTGGTTTTGCAACAGCTTGAGGCACTCATGGGAGTTGTAGTTTTCCAACAGCTGGAGGCACTCTTGGTTTTGCAACAGCTAGAGGCACTCCTGGGTGTTGTAGTTTTGCAACAGCTGGAGGCACTCCTGGTTTTGCAACAGCTGGGGGCACTCCTGGCAGTTGTAGTTTTGCAACAGCTGGAGGCCCTCCTGGTTTTGCAACAGCTGGGGGCACTCCTGGGAGTTGTAGTTTTGCAACAGCTGGAGGCCCTCCTGGTTTTGCAACAGCTAGAGGCACTCCTGGGAGTTGTAGTTTTGCAACAGTTGGAGGCACTCCTGGTTTTGCAACAGCTGGAGGCACTCCTGGTCATTGTAGTTTTGCAACAGCTGGAGGCACTCCTGGTTTTGCCACAGCTGTGGGCACTCCTGGGGTTTGTAGTTTTACAACAGTTGGAGGCCCTCCTGGTTTTGCAACAGCTGGGGGCACTCCTGGGAGTTGTAGTTTTGCAGCAGCTGGAGGCACTCTTGGTTTTGCCACAGCTGGGGGCACTCCTGGGGGTTGTAGTTTTGCAACAGCTGGAGGCACTCTTGGTTTTGCAACAAACCAGTAAGAGGCACTCCTGGGGGTTGTAGTTTTGCAACAGCTGGAGGCCCTCCTGGTTTTGCAACAGCTAGAGGCACTCCTGGGAGTTGTAGTTTTGCAACAGCTGGAGGCACTCCTGGTTTTGCAACAGCTGGGGCACTCCTGGGAGTTGTAGTTTTGCAACAGCTGGAGGCACTCCTGGTTTTGCAACAGCTGGGGGCACTCCTGGGAGTTGTAGTTTTGCAACAGCTGGAGGCAGTCCTGGTTTTGCAACAGCTGGAAGCACTCCTGATGGAGGCAAACGTGAAATGGTTAATACTCCAGCAGAATGATCAAAGGACTCATCCGGGACTATAACAATGATGACCCTCGCTCTTCAGCCTTGACCGTCTCTTTATTGCCTCCACTACTTTATTACCCATTTACAGCCCCTTCCTTGTGCTGGAGGACACAGCCTTGTATGTTATTGTCCTGGAGGACCCCTTTAAAGTCAATATTACTACTTTACCCTATCATTGCCCAGAAAAGAGACTGGCACTTCACTCCTTGATGTTGTGTAGCAGAGACTCCGGGTCCCTAATGATAAATAGGAATCATATGTAATGACCCTGATTATTATTATTTGGGCACCATGGCTGTTAGTAAGTATGGAAACTTTATGGGCATTTTGGTTATATATATAATGGGTATCATTATGGGGGCACTCAGGCTATTATAGAACAAGAGGACACTGAAAGTTATTGACAGTAGGGTCACTATAGAAGAATGTCATTCTAGGGGCTATGAAGGCTATCTGGCCATTATTATGGGGACACTGGCTATTATTGTGTGGGGCACCCTGGTTATCATTATGGGGGCATCCTGGCTATTATAGGCCATGTGTACCCTCTGGTTATTATTATGGGTGCACACAGACTATTATAGGCTGTGTGTACCCTTTATTTATCATAATGGGGGCCCCCCTGACTATTACAAGCTATGTACCTAGGGCTGGGCGGTATGACCAAATCTGCGTATCACGGTATTTTTGTAACTTTCGGCAGTTCCACGGTATATAACGGTATTCCCCCCCCCCCCCCCCAAATTAATTATCAGTCCAGCGCTGCGCTATTCTGCCCCCCCCCCCCAACAATAATTAATTATCAGCCCAGCGCTGCCCCCATCGGGGTAAATACTCACATGTCACCCGCTGCCCTCCTCCTGCTGTTTGTTGCGGCCGCCGGCGCAGACACAAGGTAAACAAAATAAACTCACGCATGTTCCGACGTCGGCCTTATGCCAGGGACGGGAACGTCGGACAGCCGTCAGCCTATCACCGGCCGCAGCGATGTTCCGCCTCGGCCACTGATAGGCTGAGCCCACTGTCATGTAAGAAGCTGCCCGGCTGACGGCAGTCCGACGTTCCATTCACTAGGAAGCAGATGAGGCCGGTACCGGACCAACGGGCGGTGAGTTAAAGTTTATTTTGTTTATTTTTTGCAGCCCGGCCATAGGGATACCGCACAATATAGAGCAGTGGTCTTCAACCTGCCGACCTCCAGATGTTGCAAAACTACAACTCCCAGTATGCCCGGACAGCCAACGGCATGCTGAGAGTTGTAGTTTTGCAACATCTGGAGGTCGGCAGGTTGAAGACCACTGGTATAGAGTGTCAGCGCCGGCGGCCGCAACAAACATGAGGATGAGGAGGCAGCCCATGCGGGTGACATATCAGTATTTACCCCGATGGGGACAGCGCTGGGCTGATAATTAATTGGGGGGCAGAACAGCGCTCGCGGGGATACTTGTGATTAGTTCCCCTATGTGGGGACAGCGCAGCGCTGGGCTCATTCATTCCCGAGGGGGAGGGGCCCAATCGGTATTGCGGTATGGGTTAAAATTCATATCGTGCAGCACAAAAATGTCGGTATTCGGTATGAACCGGTATATATACCGCCCAGCCCTATATGTACCCACTGCTTATCATTTTAGGGGCACCCTGACTATTGTAGACTGTGTGTACCCTCTGTTTATTATTATGGAGGCCCCCTGACTATTATATACTGTGTACCCTCTGTTTATTATAATAGGGGTACCATAACTATTATAGACTGTGTGTACCCTCTGTTTATTATAATAGGGGTACCATAACTATTATAGACTGTGTACCCTCTGTTTATTATAATAGGGGTACCCTAACTATTATAGACTGTGTGTACCCTCTGTTTATTATAATAGGGGTACCATAACTATTATAGACTGTGTGTACCCTCTGTTTATTATAATAGGGGTACCCTAACTATTATAGACTGTGTACCCTCTGTTTATTATAATAGGGGTACCCTAACTATTATAGACTGTGTGTACCCTCTGTTTATTATAATAGGGGTACCCTAACTATTATAGATTGTGTACCCTCTGTTTATTATAATAGAGGTACCATAACTATTATAGACTGTGTGTACCCTCTGATTATTATAATAGGGGTACCCTAACTATTATAGACTGTGTGTACCCTCTGTTTATTATAATAGGGGTACCCTAACTATTATAGATTGTGTACCCTCTGTTTATTATAATAGGGGTACCCTAACTATTATAGACTGTGTACCCTCTGTTTATTATAATAGGGGTACCCTAACTATTATAGACTGTGTACCCTCTGTTTATTATAATAGGGGTACCCTAACTATTATAGACTGTGTACCCTCTGTTTATTATAATAGGGGTACCCTAACTATTATAGACTGTGTACCCTCTGTTTATTATAATAGGGGTACCCTAACTATTATAGACTGTGTACCCTCTGTTTATTATAATAGGGGTACCCTAACTATTATAGACTGTGTACCCTCTGTTTATTATAATAGGGGTACCCTAACTATTATAGACTGTGTGTACCCTCTGTTTATTATAATAGAGGTACCCTAACTATTATAGACTGTGTGTACCCTCTGTTTATTATAATAGAGGTACCCTAACTATTATAGACTGTGTACCCTCTGTTTATTATAATACGGGTACCCTAACTATTATAGACTGTGTGTACCCTCTGTTTATTATAATAGAGGTACCCTAACTATTATAGACTGTGTACCCTCTGTTTATTATAATAGAGGTACCCTAACTATTATATACTGTGTACCCTCTGTTTATTATAATAGGGGTACCCTAACTATTATAGACTGTGTGTACCCTCTGTTTATTATAATAGAGGTACCCTAACTATTATAGACTGTGTACCCTCTGTTTATTATAATACGGGTACCCTAACTATTATAGACTGTGTGTACCCTCTGTTTATTATAATAGAGGTACCCTAACTATTATATACTGTGTACCCTCTGTTTATTATAATAGGGGTACCATAACTATTATAGACTGTGTGTACCCTCTGTTTATTATAATAGGGGTACCCTAACTATTATAGACTGTGTGTACCCTCTGTTTATTATAATAGGGGTACCATAACTATTATAGACTGTGTACCCTCTGTTTATTATAATAGGGGTACCCTAACTATTATAGACTGTGTACCCTCTGTTTATTATAATAGGGGTACCCTAACTATTATAGACTGTGTACCCTCTGTTTATTATAATAGGGGTACCCTAACTATTATAGACTGTGTACCCTCTGTTTATTATAATAGGGGTACCCTAACTATTATAGACTGTGTACCCTCTGTTTATTATAATAGGGGTACCCTAACTATTATAGACTGTGTGTACCCTCTGTTTATTATAATAGGGGTACCCTAACTATTATAGACTGTGTACCCTCTGTTTATTATAATAGGGGTACCCTAACTATTATAGACTGTGTACCCTCTGTTTATTATAATAGGGGTACCCTAACTATTATAGACTGTGTACCCTCTGTTTATTATAATACGGGTACCCTAACTATTATAGACTGTGTGTACCCTCTGTTTATTATAATAGAGGTACCCTAACTATTATAGACTGTGTACCCTCTGTTTATTATAATAGAGGTACCCTAACTATTATATACTGTGTACCCTCTGTTTATTATAATAGGGGTACCCTAACTATTATAGACTGTGTGTACCCTCTGTTTATTATAATAGAGGTACCCTAACTATTATAGACTGTGTACCCTCTGTTTATTATAATACGGGTACCCTAACTATTATAGACTGTGTACCCTCTGTTTATTATAATAGGGGTACCCTAACTATTATAGACTGTGTACCCTCTGATTATTATAATAGAGGTACCCTAACTATTATAGACTGTGTGTACCCTCTGTTTATTATAATAGGGGTACCCTAACTATTATAGACTGTGTACCCTCTGTTTATTATAATAGAGGTACCCTAACTATTATAGACTGTGTGTACCCTCTGTTTATTATAATAGGGGTACCCTAACTATTATAGACTGTGTGTACCCTCTGTTTATTATAATAGGGGTACCCTAACTATTATAGACTGTGTACCCTCTGATTATTATAATAGGGGTACCCTAACTATTATAGACTGTGTACACTCTGTTTATTATAATAGGGGTACCCTAACTATTATATACTGTGTACCCTCTGTTTATTATAATAGGGGTACCCTAACTATTATAGACTGTGTACCCTCTGTTTATTATAATAGGGGTACCCTAACTATTATAGACTGTGTACCCTCTGTTTATTATAATAGGGGTACCCTAACTATTATAGACTGTGTACCCTCTGATTATTATAATGGGGTACCCTAACTATTATAGACTGTGTGTACCCTCTGTTTATTATAATAGGGGTACACTAACTATTATAGACTGTGTACCCTCTGTTTATTATAATAGGGGTACCCTAACTATTTTAGACTGTGTGTACCCTCTGATTATTATAATAGGGGTACCCTAACTATTATAGACTGTGTGTACCCTCTGTTTATTATAATAGGGGAACCCTAACTATTATATACTGTGTGTACCCTCTGTTTATTATAATAGGGGTACCCTAACTATTATAGACTGTGTACCCTCTGTTTATTATAATAGGGGTACCCTAACTATTATAGACTGTGTACCCTCTGTTTATTATAATAGGGGTACCCTAACTATTATAGACTGTGTACCCTCTGATTATGATAATAGAGGTACCCTAACTATTATAGACTGTGTACCTTCTGTTTATTATAATAGGGGTACCCTAACTATTATAGACTGTGTACCCTCTGATTATGATAATAGGGGTACCCTAACTATTATAGACTGTGTACACTCTGTTTATTATAATAGGGGTACCCTAACTATTATAGACTGTGTACCCTCTGATTATTATAATAGGGGTACCCTAACTATTATAGACTGTGTACACTCTGATTATTATAATAGGGGTACCCTAACTATTATAGACTGTGTACCCTCTGATTATTATAATAGGGGTACCCTAACTATTATAGACTGTGTGTACCCTCTTATTATTATAATAGGGGTACCCTAACTATTATAGACTGTGTACCCTCTGTTTATTATAATAGGGGTACCCTAACTATTATAGACTGTGTACCCTCTGTTTATTATAATAGGGGTACCCTAACTATTATAGACTGTGTACCCTCTGTTTATTATAATGGGGGAACCCTAACTATTATAGACTGTGTACCCTCTGTTTATTATAATGGGGTACCCTAACTATTATAGACTGTGTACCCTCTGTTTATTATAATGGGGGTACCCTAACTATTATAGACTGTGTACCCTCTGTTTATTATAATGGGGTACCCTAACTATTATAGACTGTGTGTACCCTGTGTTTATTATAATAGGGGTACCCTAACTATTATAGACTGTGTACCCTATTATTGACTATGTACTCTCTGATTATCATAATGGGTGCACCCTATAAAAGATTGTGTACCCCCTTTTTATCATTATGGGGGCGCCCTATGATAGACTGTGTGTTTCCTCTGTTTACCACTAAGGGGGCACCCTGACTATCACAGACTTCGTGTTCCCCTCTGGTTATCATTCATTTGAGCACCGCATTCGCATTACCAATCCGTTTTAAGAGAGTCACGTGACTGCGTTCCAGGGTGTTTTTTTTTTTTTTGCAGCCAGTCACGTGACGGCTTCAAAACGAGGCTTGGCTCTCGGTCTCCTCCTACCTCCGTGACGTCAGAGGCGATTTTTTGGCCTCGGCCAATCGGCGTCAGGTAGTCGTGGTATCTGGGTGTGGCCGGGGAGGAGGACAGGCTGCTGGAGCTCCCGCCTGACAGGGAACCGAGAGGGGAACGGCGGAGCCGGGAAGCCGGAGGACAGCAGGAGGTAATACGGGAGGGGTGATACTATGTATATATATATATATATATATATATATATATATATATATATATATACACACATACATACATATATATATATATATATATATATATGTATGTGTGTATATATATATATATATATATATATATGTATGTGTGTATATATATATATATATATATATATGTGTATATATATATATATATATATATTGTATTCCTTTAAATGATATGTATGAATCCTGCCCATTATTCCCTATGCTATGAGCTTATTCCATGAATTACAGCTCTATCCCTAACCTGTGGCTCTCCAGCTGTTGCAAAACTACAACTCTCAGCATGCCCTGACAGCCTTCGGCTGTCAGGGCATGCTGGGAGTTGTAGTTTTGCAACAGCTGGAGAGCCACAGGTTAGGTATTGTTGTCTTTTGCAGGATTTGTGTCGCCAATTCATTGATGAAGGTTATTCTTCACAATGGCGGTGTTGTTGAGCTGTGTATGCAGTCTGCACCGCTGTGTTACGCTTCATAATCCCCATTACCGCAGGGTCGTACCAATGTGACGGCAGATTCAACGCCTGTTTATAGGATTTTCCATCCCCCCCCTCCTATTTATGATTTGACGCCTTCTCCTTGACCTTCTGTCATAGATGTAGCAGAGCCGGGTTTGTTCACACCGATGCAAAATGAAATAATCGCATACGTATCGTAAATCAGCTCTGCGACATCTGTGCCGCAAAGAAATCTTATGTTGGATCCTGGGCATCTTTATTTATTTATTTTTAATTTATTTTATGTATTTTTATTATTATTATTATTATTATTATTATTATTTATGTATTATTATTTTATATATTTTATTATAATAAAATGATTTTATTTATATATATATTTTATTATAATAAAATGATGTAATTATTATGATTGTTATTAAATTCTATATGTATTGTTATATTAATATATAACAATAAAATATTTGTTATTTTAATATTTGTTATATTATATTTTTTATATTAAAATTATTAAAAATAATACAATAATAATAATTATAATCTATTTTCATTATATATTTTTTTATGTATTAGTATTATGTTTTTCCAATCTATTTATTATAATTATTATTTATTATTATCAATAATATAGATTGGAAAAAACATATATAGTAATGCTAATCAATACATAAAAAATATATATAATTAAGGATTTATTATTTATTTATATTATTTATTTATTTATTATTATTATTATTTCTGTGGATGAGAATGCATCAGATTGGACCATGCAGGTTGTAGTTCCGGCGGTGAGATCCTTACAGTCAAATCCATAGCAATATTGTAACCGTAAATATATGACGTGACCAGATGTGTTTTATTGTGTAGAGCTGCATTCACAATTCTGGGTGCTTCAGAGCAGAAATCTTCTGGCATGTCTGTACAGAGATTGCTGTGATGATTTGCATTCACATCAGTCTGAGTAAGATAATCTTAGTACAGGATAAGTAATGTAATGTATGTACACAGTGACCTCACCAGCAGAATAGTGAGTACAGCTCTGGAGTATAATACAGGATATAACTCAGGATCAGTACAGGATAAGTAATGTAATGTATGTACACAGTGACCTCACCAGCAGAATAGTGAGTACAGCTCTGGAGTATAATACAGGATATAACTCAGGATCAGTACAGGATAAGGAATGTATGTACACAGTGACCTCACCAGCAGAATAGTGAGTACAGCTCTGGAGTATAATACAGGATATAACTCAGGATCAGTACAGGATAAGTAATGTAATGTATGTACACAGTGACCTCACCAGCAGAATAGTGAGTACAGCTCTGGAGTATAATACAGGATATAACTCAGGATCAGTACAGGATAAGGAATGTATGTACACAGTGACCTCACCAGCAGAATAGTGAGTACAGCTCTGGAGTATAATACAGGATATAACTCAGGATCAGTACAGGATAAGTAATGTAATGTATGTACACAGTGACCTCACCAGCAGAATAGTGAGTACAGCTCTGGAGTATAATACAGGATATAACTCAGGATCAGTACAGGATAAGTAATGTAATGTATGTACACAGTGACCTCACCAGCAGAATAGTGAGTACAGCTCTGGAGTATAATACCGGATATAACTCAGGATCAGTACAGGATAAGTAATGTAATGTATGTACGCAGTGACCTCACCAGCAGAATAGTGAGTACAGCTCTGGAGTATAATACAGGATATAACTCAGGATCAGTACAGGAAAAGTAATTTAATGTATGTACACAGTGACCTCACCAGCAGCATAGTGAGTACAGCTCTGGAGTATAATACAGGATATAACTCAGGATCAGTACAGGATAAGTAATGTATGTACACAGTGACCTCACCAGCAGAATAGTGAGTACAGCTCTGGAGTATAATACAGGATATAACTCAGGATCAGTACAGGATAAGTAATGTAATGTATGTACACAGTGACCTCACCAGCAGAATAGTGAGTACAGCTCTGGAGTATAATACCGGATATAACTCAGGATCAGTACAGGATAAGTAATGTAATGTATGTACGCAGTGACCTCACCAGCAGAATAGTGAGTACAGCTCTGGAGTATAATACAGGATATAACTCAGGATCAGTACAGGATAAGTAATGTATGTACACAGTGACCTCACCAGCAGAATAGTGAGTACAGCTCTGGAGTATAATACAGGATATAACTCAGGATCAGTACAGGATCAGTAATGTAATGTATGTACACAGTGATATCACCAGCAGAATAGTGAGTACAGCTCTGGAGTATAATGCAGGATATAACTCAGGATCAGTACAGGAAAAGTAATTTAATGTATGTACACAGTGACCTCACCAGCAGCATAGTGAGTACAGCTCTGGAGTATAAGGGTGCGTTCACACTACGGAATTCCACGAACGGAACTCCGTGGTGTGAACATAACATTAGTGTGAGTGGGTCTCCATGAGACCCGTTTACGCTGCGGAATTTTAAATTGTTTTGCGCAAAGAAAGAACATGTTCATTCTTTGCGCGGATTCCGCGAGCACTGCATAGCCGTCAATGGTGACGGCTCAGTGCCCCGCGGCCCTAGTGCCGAAGCACCTTCGGCGGCAGTCGCCAGGCGGAATCTCCGCTCGCGGAATTCAGTGAGCGGACATTCCGTAGTGTGAACGCACCCTTATACGGGATATAACTCAGAATCAGTACAGGATAAGTAATGTAATGTATGTACACAGGGACCTCATCAGCAGAATAGTGAGTGCAGCTCTGAAGTATAATACAGGATATAACTCAGGATAAGTAATGTAATGTATGTACACAGTGACCTCACCAGCAGAATAGTGAGTACAGCTCTGGAGTATAATACAGGATATAACTCAGGATCAGTACAGGATCAGTAATGTAATGTATGTACACAGTGATCTCACCAGCAGAATAGTGAGTACAGCTCTGGAGTATAATACAGGATATAACTCAGGATCAGTACAGGATAAGTAATGTAATGTATATACACAGTGATCTCACCAGCAGAATAGTGAGTACAGCTCTGGAGTATAATACAGGATATAACTCAGGATCAGTACAGGATAAGTAATGTAATGTATATACAGTGACCCCACCAGCAGAATAGTGAGTACAGCTCTGGAGTATAATACAGGATATAACTCAGGATCAGTACAGGATAAGTAATGTAATGTATGTACACAGTGATATCACCAGCAGAATAGTGAGTACAGCTCTGGAGTATAATACAGGATATAACTCAGGATCAGTACAGGAAAAGTAATTTAATGTATGTACACAGTGACCTCACCAGCAGCATAGTGAGTACAGCTCTGGAGTATAATACAGGATATAACTCAGGATCAGTACAGGATAAGTAATGTAATGTATGTACACAGTGACCTCACCAGCAGAATAGTGAGTACAGCTCTGGAGTATAATACAGGATATAACTCAGGATCAGTACAGGATAAGTAATGTAATGTATATACACAGTGATCTCACCAGCAGAATAGTGAGTACAGCTCTGGAGTATGTTATTTGCATTTATAGTATGTAGATTATGTCTATATATAACCTGAAATGCAGACTATTGGGACATGGGTGGCTACTGTCTTACTTGCTGTTAAACTGGTTAGTCATTGGACCAGTGTTCGACTGGTAAGATGATGGGTGGAGGTCCCTGATCATCATATCCTCTTCTGTTATAAGGACCATACAAAGGATCCTCTACAGCAGTTTTTCCCAACCAGGGTGCCTCCAGCTGTTGCAAAACTACAACTCCCAGCATGCCCGGACAGCCGTTGGCTGTCCGGGCACGCTGGGAGTTGTAGTTTTGCAACAGCTGGAGGCACCCTGGTTGGGAAAAACTGCTCTACGTTCACTAGGGCTGAGCAATTCCAGTGAAACTTGGCTCACTCTCCAATGACGATGTAGCAACCAGCATCTCCACTCCCAGTTACGCTGTAAATTGTGATTCATGTTGGTTAGCAACTGGTTGTAGGAAGGATCCGGAGCCTGCACGCCCTCTCCATGTTTCCTCACTGGGAGTGATGTCACCATCTTGGTATGAAGTAGTAGAGTCTTCCCTGCGTTCTCCAGGAGATCTCCCCCTCGACCGCTCTCACCATCACACATGGTGGCCATTCTCTTCTCTGTGTATGTTCTTGCTCTTTTATAGGGTATTTCCCTGCATTTATAGACCGTGTGGCCTGCAGACACGTCTCCTAAGGGGGCTTCCTATAGATACCAGATGCTTGGACATTAGATTTTGGCAATATGGTTGCTTGAAGTGAATGGTCCTGAAGTGAACGGGGTGCTCCACCCCTAGATATCTTATCCCCTATCCAAAGGATCGCGGGGGACCCCTGAGATTTTGGCTGTGGCACCCCAGACATCCGGTGCACGGAGAGAACTCCGTGCTGGATGACTGGCGATGCGGGGTGGAGGCATGCCCCCTCCCATAGACTTGCGTTGAGGGGTGCGCGGCCTTGACGTCGCGAGCCTACGGTATTGCACCCAATGCTCTAAACGAACGCTGGGTGCAGCAGGGAGATCGTGGGGGTCCCCAGCGGTGGGACTCCCGTGATCAGACATCTTAACCCCTATCCTTTGGATCTAACTCTTTACAGCAGTGGTCCCTAGTCCCAAGTCCTCAAGGCCCACTAACATTCAGTTACTCCTGGCCTTACATCTTGAACTTTTGGTGGGCCTTGAGGACTAGGTTGGGGACCTCCTGCTTTACAGAATGTGGCTGAGGGTGCATGCACACTACGTTTTCAGGCTATGGCTTCCGGATCCGGCTGGGGGAGCAGAAAAGCGTGCGCCCCCGAATCCCAGCCAGTGCTGAAATCCATTGGCTTTAATGAGCCGACCGTAGTCACCGTTTGACTCCGGTCGGCTTATTTTTGACCCGTATCCAGTTTTCTGACGGGACTTAAAACAATAGTATACTATGGTTTTAGGTCCCGTCACAAAACCTGATACAGGGTAGAAAGGAGCCAACAGAATCAAACGGTGACTATGGTTGGCTCATTAAAGCCAATGGATTTCAGCACTGGTCCAGCTGGGGTACGGGGACGCACGGTTTTCCCCTCCCCCAGCCGGATCCGGCAGCCGTAGCCTGAAAACGTGGTGTGCATGCACCCTTATATGGAACACTGTAGTATTCCATACCAGCCATTAAAATCACTGGCCGTCATTGATGGAGGTCCCCATGCACTGGGTCCTCTCTGACACTCTCAGGGACCTCATCCTATGGTGGACGGACCTAGCCTTTTTCTGAACACGCTGGGAGATGTAGTTTTATAGCCCCAGACTAAAGACCTCTTGTGAAGATAGAATCTCTGTGGACCTTTGTATCAAGTTATTCCTGGACTTAAAGGGGTACTATGCCCCTAGACATCCAAAGGATAGAGGATAAGATGTCAGATGGGACCCCCTGCAATCTCCCTGCAGCACCCGGCGTTCGTTTAGAAGGCCAGGTGCGGGTGACATCATACCGTTGATGCCACACCGTCTCAAGTCCTTTGGAAAGGGGATAAGATGTCCTTTGGAAAGGGATAAGAAGGGCAGAGTACCCCTTTAAATCCTGGAACGTTGGTGGGCCTTCGCAACAGGGTTGGGGACCTCTGCTTTGCAGAATGGGGTTGGGTTCCCCCAAGTGCTGTAAGGGAATATAGTTATTCTACATCGGCTGTTCAGATCACTTGACGTTCACGTAGGTTGTCTGGAGTCCTCCAGAATAGGATCATAGATGGAAGTCCCCATCCACGAGGTCATCTCTGACACACTCGTGGCCCTCAACCTATGGTACTGGGTAAAGGAAGGAGAAAAGTGACCTTGGCAGCAGGCGCTCAGGATCCCAGTAGGAAATGTCACACTCAGGTCACGAAGTGGTAAAGTTCAGCAACTTTATTGGATGGACAGCAATACAGCACTGACGCGTTTTGGGGGGGAAGCTACCCCTTCTTCAGATTGACAATAGTACATCAACCTATGGTGTCCAGACCTAGCCTTTTTGGAACATACTGGAAGTAGTAGTTTTATGACCTTGGACTAAAGGGGGGAGATTTATCAAAACCTGTCTAGAGAAAAAGTTTCTGAGTTGCCCAAAGCAACCAATCATATCGCTTCTCAGCAACTTTTCCTCTTGACAGGTTTTGATAAATCTCCCCTGAGATCTCTTGAGAAGTTAGAATCTTTCTTTGGACCATTGGGGGAGATTTATCAAGACCTGTGTATAGAAAGAGTGGTGCAGTTGCCTATAGCAACCAATCAGATTGCTTCTTTCACTTTTCACAGGCCTCTTCAAAAATAAAAGAAGCAATCTGACTGGTTGCTACGGGCAACTGCACCACTCTTCCTCCACACAAGCGTTGATAAATCTCCCCCATTGTGTCCCGTTTGTGTCTCGGGAGGGCGCCCCCTTGTGTTTCGCACGTGATTTCTTGGATTTGTGGTTGTGCCGTGTCTCCTCGGAGTGACCCGCCGTGAAGTTCGGTCTAAGTGTAATTCCACCTGAGGGTGAAACTCTAAGATCCTTGCACGTGTACACCATCTCAGCGGAAGTGTCCTTTACACCGTTCCGCAATTCATGATGCATTTATTTTGGCTAGGTGCAAAGGGGGATGATTTATCAAAACCTGTGCAGAAGAAAGGTTGCCCATAGCAACCAATCAGATTTCTTCTTTCATTTATAAATTCGCCAGAGCCCATTTGCTAAAATATAGTGGGGTTAAACCACCATATCTCTGTGCTGCTTCCATACAGTATGTCAGTATTCTTCAGCCTGTAGCTCGTCAGCTGCGGCAAAACTACAACTCCCAGCATGCCCGGAGAGCCGAAGGCTGTCCGGCCATGCTGGGAGTTGTAGTTTTGCAACAGCTAGGGCAGCATGTTCCAACCTGTGGCTTCCCATCCTAATCTTTTGTGAAACGGAACAGATACCTTCTCTAAAGGTAGAATGCACCAGCAGAATAGTGAGTACAGCTCTGGAGTATAATACAGGATATAACTCAGGATCAGTACAGGATC
The DNA here is from genome assembly GCF_029499605.1 of Hyla sarda. Classification (NCBI taxonomy): domain Eukaryota; kingdom Metazoa; phylum Chordata; class Amphibia; order Anura; family Hylidae; genus Hyla; species Hyla sarda. The sequence continues at coordinate 402,956,486 of NC_079192.1, forward strand.
AGTCATGTAATGTATGTACACAGTGACCTCACCAGCAGAATAGTGAGTACATCTCTGGAGTATAATACAGGATATAACTCAGGATCAGTACAGGATAAGTAATGTAATGTATGTACACAGTGACCTCACCAGCAGAATAGTGAGTACAGTTCTGGAGTATAATACAGGATAAACCTGTCTCTCCCTATTTTTCCCCATACACATGTATGCTCAGCTTGAACGAGCGTTAATGTCTTTTAAAATTGAAGGGGATAAGCCATAGCAAGACAGCTTTGTCGGTGCTTCTTTCCCCCCCAAGAACAAAAGGATGGGGCAGTTAAAATCCAACATACCAGTGCCTTCTCTTCCCCCGATCTGCAGTCCTGAGGGAGTTTGAGGTCCCCCATACACTCTATGGCCGACACTTATCTAAATGGACATGGTCTGGTTGGCCAATCTACTTCATGATGTTGCCCTTTGGTCAGACACAAATCCAAGAGTTCAGTGCTAACCTCTGTTCTGCTGTGCCTATAATATCAGGTCAGCATACATGTGGTCCCTCAACATACGATGGTAATTCATTCCAAACGAGCCTCATGCAATGTGAAGTATAGGAAGCTGTACTCACCTGTCCCCGACGCTCGCGATGGTTTCCCCGCCGCTCCCGATGGTGAGCCCGGGCCTCCGCTGGGCTCTCCTAGTCTTCTCCGGTCCTCCGCTGTCTTCTCCGGTCCTCCGCTGTCTTCTCCGGTCCTCCGCTGTCTTCTCCGGTCCTCCGCTGTCTTCTCCGGTCCTCCGCTGTCTTCTCCGGTCCTCCGCTGTCTTCTCCGGTCCTCCGCTGTCTTCTCCGGTCCTCCGCTGTCTTCCCCAAGGCCTTACTGGGCCTGCGTAGCGACGTCATTACGCCGCTGCGTAAGCCATTCCTATTGGATGACGTGCGCAGCAGCGTATTGACGTCATCGGAGAGGGCCGAGAAGACACCGGAAGACCAGCGCTGGACCCGGAGGGCACCCCGGAACATCGTGAAGGGGTAAGTAATACTTACCGCACCACACGGGGAAACATTAAGCAGCTATCTGGCAGCAGCTTAAGCATTTTGCGCTGCCCGATAGCACTTAATGCGATGGCCCCGACATAAAAAAAGCATCATATGTCGAGAGGAAATCGTATGTTGATATGATCATATGTCGGGTCCATCGTAGGTCGGGGGGGTCACTGTATATGCAGGCTTAATATATAGTATTAAGACAGGTGCTAGTTGTAAATGTGGCTCTGGGGGGGGGGGGGTTAGGGGACATATATACCCAGTGCTGTATTTTCGGGCCCTTTGCTCTTTAAACATTGATTCTTGGAAAGTTTCCAGGACAAGGCTGATCTATTGTAGCATCCATAATGTCTTGCTAGGTAGCGTAACAAATCGTATTACCCAGGTAGTTGGACCTGGTTATTACAGGGTTAACGCTGCTCGTCTGCAGAGATGTCTTTGTGATCTTAGCCCATCGGTGGTGTAATCCAGAGATCAGCTTTGCCCTGAAGCTTTTTTACCCCCTAAGAGATGGTTGTTTGGTTTTTTACTATTGGAAATGCAATTAACTTCAGGGCACGTAACGCCTGAGACGGGTCATGTGATTTTTCTGTCGTCTTGTGTTCGCGTAGCTAATCCCCAGAGCGAAGATCACAGAGGAGGCCCAGGACACGGCCGATGAAGAGGAGGCTCGATGTGGATTCGTGTCTGTGCACATTCACCTACACGTATCTACTCAGTGTAGTAGTGTGGAGGCCGTACATTATGTAATCATCCTCTAAAGCAGATGTCCCCAACCCAGTCCTCAAGGCCTACCAACAGTCCAGAGGTCCCCCAACCCAGTCCTCAAGGCCTACCAACAGTCCAGAGGTCCCCAACCCAGTCCTCAAGGCCTACCAACAGTCCAGAGGTCCCCCCAACCCAGTCCTCAAGGCCTACCAACAGTCCAGAGGTCCCCCCAACCCAGTCCTCAAGGCCTACCGACAGTCTAGAGGTCCCCTAACCCAGTCCTCAAGGCCTACCAACAGTCTAGAGGTCCCCCAACCCAATACTCAAGGCCCGCCAACAGTCCAGAGGTCACCCAACCCAATCCTCAAGGCCTACCAACAGTCCAGAGGTCCTCCAACCCAGTCCTCAAGGCCCGCCAACAGTCCAGAGGTCCCCCAACCCAGTCCTCAAGGCCTACCAACAGTCTAGAGGTCCCCCAACCCAATACTCAAGGCCCGCCAACAGTCCAGAGGTCCCCCAACCCAGTCCTCAAGGCCCGCCAACAGTCCATAATTTAACATTTTGTCAGTGTTGGCTTCGGCTGTTCGGGCATGTTGGGAGTTGTAGTTTTGCAACAGCTGGAGCCATCCTGGTTGGGAAACACTACTTCAGCGTGGCAGTGTATGGCATACACAGTACGGTACATAATACCGCGCACCTGTTTCCCTTCCATTCCGACGGTGTAAACACTTGTCGGTGTCAGGCATCAGTAGCGCCCACATTGTGTGTGTAAAGAGCTCATCTCATAATAGAGAACAATGGCCGAGCCTCAGCTGCGATTGTATCACTCGCTTGTGCTATGTAAGCTGAATGTACTGGCGTGCGCTCCTGTTATTCGAAGCCATTATTCGCATTGTGTCTGACTTGAAGGGCCATTAAACGGCAAAGAAAAAAAAGTGGTTTCATAAAAATAGTTAACGTTCATAAGTGTATGCAGCTGTGATGCTATTGTCCTCTGATATCATCCAGCGTTCAGGGGCAATGTCCTCACCAGCCTGAGCCGGCCATGTTCTGTGCAGGGACCTGCGGAAGAATAGTGTTATTTATGTACACAGTTACTCCACCAGCAGAATAGTGAATGCAGCTCAGGGGTATAATACAGGATATAACTCAGGATCAGTACAGGATAAGTAATGTAATGTATGTACACAGTGACCTCACCAGCAGAATAGTGAGTACAGCTCTGGGGTATAATACAGGATATAACTCAGGATCAGTACAGGATAAGGAATGTATGTACACAGTGACCTCACCAGCAGAATAGTGAGTACAGCTCTGGAGTATAATACAGGATATAACTCAGGATCAGTACAGGATAAGTAATGTAATGTATGTACACAGTGACCCCACCAGCAGAATAGTGAGTACAGCTCTGCAGTATAATACAGGATATAACTCAGGATCAGTACAGGATAAGTAATGTAATGTATGTACACAGTGACCCCACCAGCAGAATAGTGAGTACAGCTCTGGGGTATAATACAGGATATAACTCAGGATCAGTACAGGATAAGTAATGAAATGTATGTACACAGTGACCTCACCAGCAGAATAGTGAGTGCAGCTCTGGAGTATAATACAGGATATTACTTGGGTTTGACCAATGGTTTATTTGTCTATTAGAGGCGATAGAAGAAACCACAAGGGACACTTCTATAGAAACTTACATTTTTACTGAGACTTCACTTTCATTCTGTGTAATCTGTTCTGGATTGAGTTGAGGGTTAATGTCCGATTTCCTTCTGTGACTATTTTTTTTCCTCTCTCGAAAAGGGAAGTTTAAGAATTTATGACTTTCTAGCAGATTATTTGGATCTGTTTTGTTTCTATGGGAGATAATTCAGAGATGCCGTATAATGTGAGATTCTCTGCTGATGCAGGGGGTTGTAGCATGTTTGGGAGATTAGCTTCATGGAGCCAGGCAAAATACAGCATATAGCAGAGACAGGTTCACAAAAGTCATGTTTAATCAGGGCTTCTTCTGTTTTATAACTATATAGGTAACTTCCTTGTCTATACAGGTGGCTTACTACCATCCACCCAACAATGCCGTCCTCAAATGTAATTATAACAGGCTACAATGTCACCTTTTCAGCCTGTAAACCTCCGGAATGAAACTCTCATCAGTGGTTGCTTACAGCCTCAGTTGCTGACTGACTCTCATGTAGTTTTAATGCTCAGTGGTGAGCTGTCTTCAGCACCTGTGCTGATCAGGGCTATTTTAAAACTGTTGAGAGGCCTAGGAAGAGGATAAAGGGTCCCACTACCAAATCTAATGAAATTCCATGCCAGATATCAGAACTTACTAAGTCGCGCCAGGGATTTAACTCTTTCTGAATTTCTCGTATCTCATCCAGATTCTCCTTGATGGGATATGCACTTCCTGAAACCTCGTGCCCACATAGGACAGGTACGAGCTATTTCGACCACCATTCCCACCATTCCTGTCACTGTCTTGCACAGAGATGTAAAGTTCTGCACCCTAAGGGGCACTGGAAACATTTAGCAAAACCAATCAGCCCCTCTAGCCCTCGGCTTCATTCAATGAACGTATCTTGAGTTTTTAAAGGGGTACTCTGCTCGAAAACTTTTGTTTTTAATCAACTGGTGCCAGAAAGTTGAACACATTTGTAAAGGACTTCTATTTAAAAATCTTACTCCATCCAGTCCTTATCAGCTGCTGTATGCTCCACAGGAAGTGCTTTTCTTTTTGTATTTCCTTCCAGTCTGACCACAGTGCTCTCTGCTGACCCCTCTGTCCATTTCAGGAAGTGTCAAGAGTAGACGCAAATCCCCATAGGATATCTCTCCTGCTCTGGACAGTTCTTGACATGGACAGAGGTGTCAGCAGAGAGCACTGTGGTCAGGCAGAAAATAAATTAAAAAAATAAAAGAACTTCCTGTGGAGCATACAGCAGCTGGTAAGTACTGGAAGGATTAAGATTATTAAACAGAAGTCATTTACAAATGTGTTCAACTTTCTGGAATCAGTTGATTTAATAAATAAATAAATAATTTCCGGCGGAGTAACCCTTTAAACGCCAAGCAGTGTGTCATATTTTTATTTTTTATTTTTTTATTTTTGCCATTTTCTAAAATCCATTTCTCGTTCTGAGGTTTCCACATTGACAGATCCAGCCGGGGGTTGTGGTTCTGACCATGAACGTCTTGTTTCCCCTTCAGTTTGATCGTTCTCACTATATAAGGGGATGGGCTGACACTGTAACACATCTGTGCCAGTCGTCTTTTGCACTACTAAATATATGGCCACCTGTAGTGAACTTCTATTGTTCCTTCAGTGCAGGTAGAGATGAGCGAATTTACAGTAAATTCGATTCGTCACGAACTTCTCGGCTCGGCAGTTGATGACTTATCCTGCGTAAATTAGTTCAGCCTTCAGGTGCTCCGGTGGGCTGGAAAAGGTGGATACAGTCCTAGGAAAGAGTCTCCTAGGACTGTATCCACCTTTTCCAGCCCACGGGAGCACCTGAAAGCTGAATTAATTTATGCAGGAAAAGTCATCAACTGCCGAGCCGAGAAGTTCGTGACGAATCGAATTTACTGTAAGTTCGCTCATCTCTAAGTGCAGGCATAGGCAACCTTCGGCACTGCAGATGTTGTGGACTACATCTCCCATGATTCTCTTTCAGCCAAAATGCTGCTAAAGCATCATGGGAGATGTAGTCCAAAACATCTGCAGTGCCGAAGGTTGCCTGTGCCTGCTTTAGTGTATTACAGTAGTGCACACAAAAAAATTATAAAATAAAAAATGAGAATATATATATTTATTTTAGTGTGCACTACTGTAAATTAAAAAAAATAAAATTTATATATATATATATATATATATATATATATATATATATATATATATATCATTTTTTTTATTTTGCCATTTTTGTCTTTTCCACACCTCCTAAAAATACCCGGTTGGTTGCACCCGGTCTTGAAGCACGTTGGACAAAAATAGTGTTATTTTGTCCGGTGAAATGCCAGGCACCATGGCAGAAGCCGGATCCTTTCGGATCCGGCTTCTGCCATGGTGCCTGGCATTTCACCGGACAAAATATCACTATTTTCGTACACCATTTTTAGCGGAATTGCCAATGGAGGAACAAACCCTACGATACTTAGATGGCTGTCAGACATTCAGGTGTGCACAGTGTGTGTATCTTTACTATGGCAAGATCAGGAGAAGTGGCTACTGGTACCTCTGAGACGCTGATCTCCAGCAGGCCATCAGGGCATGTTTAGTTTAGCCACAATTTTGGAACGCTGCTATAGAGAGAGTACATTCTACACAGGACCTCTAGTACTATATCAAGACTCGGGACTGGCTCAACCCCCTCCCCATAGAGTAAGTGGCCCATGAGGACATTTGAGGACACTGTACCTTTTTAAATTGGATTAATTTCAATGCTAAATCCCTGTTCCATGGATGAGATCCTAGAGAGCGCCCCCTTCAATACATTTGTTGTCATTGCAGCATCCATGTTTTACCCTTCAACGTACGAATCTCCTACACCCTGACCTTTCCCCTGATGAGGTAGAACGATATGGCATGTGGAACTTTAGTGTTATTTATTTACGTGTTCTTACAGGAGAGTGCAGCATGTTCCCCTCTTTCTATTGAGAACCCATGCGTGCTCAGCCGAGCTGAAGATACATTTGTATGGGGGAAGGGGAGATCTGTCAACTGAATGAACCTAAGCTGTATGTACCTTTTTTAAAGGGGTACTCCGGTGGAAAACATTTATTTTTTTAATTAACTTTAACTTTTTAATGGTGCCAGAAAGTTTAAACAGATTTGTGAATTACTTCTATTAAAAAAAATCTTAATCCTTCCAGTACTTATTAGCTGCTGAATACTACAGAGGAAATTCTTTTCTTTTTGGTATTCTTTTCTGTCTGCCCACAGTACTCTCTGCTGACACCTCTGTCCATGTCAGGAACTGCTGTCCAGAGCAGGAGAAAATCCCCATAGCAAATATATGCTGCTCTGGACAGAGGTGTCAGCAGAGAGCACTGTGTACACAGCACAGTATAAAGCTGCTAATAACTACTGGATGGATTAAGAACTTTTAATAAAAGTAATTTACAAATCTGATTAACTTTCTGGCACCAGTTGATTAAAAATAAAAAATTCCACCGGAGTACCCCTATAATACAAGATGGGAAACTGCAGCAGCTGCCTCCCTACCACCAGAATATGGGCCCCACAAGAGTTGAAAGATTTTGAATGGTCTGTGACTATAGAAGAGCAGTGATGTCCATCTAGGACTGTTGGTACCTGTTCTACCGTATATATTGACTTGTAATGGTTATCCCCCCCCCTCCCCATTTTTTGGAATACAGTAGTGGTCCCCAGCAGTGCAGTCCTGGCACTCGTCCTCCGATGTCTAGGTCTGTCCTTGCGCCTGCGGTGCCCTCATCGTCCCTCCTTACGTTGGCACTATTTTCAGAAGCTGTAATCTCATTTGCAGTACTTAGACCTCTGACTGTTCTGTCAGCTGTTTGGGGGCGTTTTTCTTTTGTTCTTATTTCCCAGCGCAGCATTGCAGGCCCTCCATGCAGAACTATGCATTGGCCACTGACACGGGCATCACCTTACAGTCCCTGCGGGCGCTATTCGTCACTTTAGGAGTCGCATGACATCCTCTCTAATGTAAAACTAAAATAGAGAAAAAGAAACATAGCCGGACATCCACCATTTGTATTTTGATCTACTTGCTTCTCAGCATAAATTCATAAACATGTCGTTAGTATACATTTTGATCAAAAAGCCCACTCGCCACGTCAAGGCCACCTATTTAGAGTGGGTCCCGAACCCAAAATTGGCGTATCGCTGGGCAGCGGCCACCACCACCGTGACAACATGCTTACAGGGTTAACGACCCAGTGGGCAGGCATCCCCACTGCTGCCCGGCTAAGCCTCTGGCTCCGGGCCGCACCAACCCCACAGACAAAGCATCACTGAAACAATGGCCGCCACAGAGCACCACACCAGTGGGAATACCCACCATGTGCTCCCTACCAGAGGGCGGCTGGGAGAATGCTAGGAAGAAACCCATATGCAGTCTCCTGCTAATTAAAAACACCTGGGCCGAATGGGTGGAGTGAAGTGCTGGCCATGTTAGAAAGGAGAGACTACAATTGTAAAACAAAAATAGAGGGAAAAAAGAAAGGGGTTTGGTCGGGCAGCATTGGGGCTGCCTGGCCACTGGGTTGCTCCCCCTGTGGGCATGGTGTTGCGGTGATGGTGTGCGCTGCCCGGTGCCACACCAATGTTGGGCTAGGGACCCACTCTAAATTGGTGGCCTTGACGTGGCGAGTGGGCTTGTACTTCTTGATCAAATTGTATAATAACAACCTGTTAGGGTGTGAATTTCTGGCGAGAAGCAAATAGATCAAAATACAAATGGTGGATGTGCGGCTGTGTTTCTCTATTTTGTTTTACAATCCTCCCTAATGTGACATTGTCCTCTGAAGACCTATGAGGCTCTTGCCTGTATGTTCTACCATTAGCAGGACAAGCTGGGGGGGGGGGGGTTATGGTGCGCCAATTATATGCAGAGTCACCTGCTTTTATTTTACGTTCTACACCGAGGAGTAATCTATTTTACGGCTGCTCTTGAATAATGTAAGATGAAGACGATCAATCCTATTAACAACACAAGACGTGTTAATGTATTGGAAAGGATTTAATAATCTTGAAGATGCTGACTGCTTCACAGATGTCCGCTAAGACAGGTATTATGAAAAACACCAGAAATGAGCGCATAACGATCCCCAAAAAATATATATTGATGAGATACTATTGAACAGATATACTCCAAATGACATACATTTAAAAACATATAAAAATATTACAAAGTAATATGGTGATAGCAAAGGTGCGGGTGGGACCGACTAACAGGTAGAGACTACGCACTTAGCATACAGCCTAGTAACAAAATGTAATCCATATGCATCATAAGGACCATAATGGTTGCAGTGCATTGAACATGAGTAAGGCTACGTTCCCACTGCTGGCTGTCTCCGGCAGTGTGAAGGCCATTATTTTTGGATCGAGAAAAGCCGGAGAAAAAGTAGTGCTTGCACCGTCTTTTTCTCCAGCTTTTCTATCCAAAAATAACAGTGGTTATTGAATATAATGGGGTCCATCGGCACCCGTTATTTGCCGGTATGCTCCGGCAAAATTACGTTCCGGCAAACTGCAAAAAATAAATAAATTGAGTTTGACGGTTGAATTTGCCGGAGCATACCGGCAGTGGGAAAGGGACCTAAGGTGGCACAGTGCATGAGGCATATAATTCACAAAGGTCCAAAAGAGGACCATAAACGTAAACAGGAATACATTAACAAAACACAACACAATATCATTACCACAATGGAGAGGAATAAATGTTCGAGCCTCCAACACCCAACGTTTCGCTCAAGGCTTCATCCGGGGCGTCACGCCCCGGATGAAGCCTTGTGCGAAACGTTGGTTGGTGGAGGCTTGCACGTTTATGTTTTTAAATGTGTGTGATTTGGAGTATATCTGTTCAATAAAGTATCTCATCAATATATATATATATATATATATATATATATATATATATATATATATTATAATTTTTTTATGTTCTGGTGTTTTTCATAATTGATGTTTATAGTTTATACTTTTGGGACTTATGTTTAAAGTATTAATCATAAGACAGGAGGTGCATGGCAGCCATGATGAAAGAGGGCATGGTATAGGATCCATAAAACCCCCATCAAGATGTTTCCAAGCCAAGATTTGTTGACCACTTCTTGGTTATGACCAGATCAGGGTGCAGTTTACAGTAGACACCAGTTCTATGAACACTACACTCCCCTCTTAATTGGGCAAACACCATTTTTACATCTCAAGATTTGCTGATTTTGCAAAATGCGCAGTTTTATGTTGGCTAAACATGAAGTTATTGCAGGACCAACATAACCCGATAGACGTGGTCCGTGAACAGCAAGTGAATCACGACTTGGCTGACGACAACAAAGCCGCTAATGACTGGAAAGATTGGCATAGTAAAGTGCGTGATCATTCTAAATCACCAGACAGACCTGATCCTATTCCAGAATTTATTTCTCCCATCTAGTATTATGGATGGGCCTTATTCTGATTAAAGGGGTACTCCGCTGCTCAGCGTTCGGAACAAATTGTTCCGAACGCTGGAGCTGGTGCCGGGAGCTTGTGACGTCATAGTACCGCCCCTCATGATGTCACGCCCCGCCCCCTCAATGCAAGTCTATGGGAGGGTGCGTGACGTCCGTCACGCCCCCTCCCGTAGACTTGCATTGAGGGGCCGTGACGTCATGAGGGGGCAGGGCTATGACGTCACAAGCTCCCGGCTCCAGCGTTTGGAACAGTTTGTTCCAAGCGCTGAGCAGCGTAATACCCCTTTAATGGGATCCGTGCACAACATTCACTGGATTTAGAGGCCCAGAATACTGTTGCACCTCCTAATCTGACATCGGGTTTGGAGTCTGTTAGTGTTTAAATTGGGTTAACCCCAGAATAGGGAATAACTAGCTGATTGGTGAGGGTACGACCGCTAGGATTCCCACTGATAGCAAAAATGGAGACCAGTTGTCATTTGGGTGAATTGAGCTGCAGCTTGCACACTCGGCCACCACTCTATTTTCTATATCTTGGAACTTTTGACTATAGGGCTCTGCAATGTACTGAAATCAAAGAGTGCATGAATAGCGCGGCGGTCTAATATGCATGCCGCCGCTTGTTTGTGACAGTTGACCTTTGTTGTCATCATCGTTCATGATCTCACTAATCAGGGGGGGCCCCCATCAATCATCTAGATAGCTTTTATTCTTTGGATAACCCCTTTTTAACTTTTTTTGGGAATAAAAGGATTTGGTGTTGAAATCCAACATGCGCGATTTTTATCTCCAACAACGTAAAGAGGTTATCCACCATAAGGGGATTTTAGTACGTACCTGGCAGACAATAATGGACATGCTTAGGAAGGATCTGCGCTTGTCTTGGGGCTAAATGGCTATGTTGTGAGATTACCATAACACTGTGGCTAGCTTTTTGTGAACTGGTATTTCCTGTTTCTTTTTTTTCCTACAAATCTCATAATTCCATTTTCCTCCCACACATCAGCCACCCCCACCCATTGAAACATAAATGAGCTGCATCCATTCAAAAGACCAGTGGTTTTCAATCAGGGTGCCTACAGCTGTTGCATTAGTTGCAGATTGATCTCTCTCCCACCAAGCGATCGCTCCACCCATTGAAGCAGACAGGCTCCCTGTCATCAGATGACTAATGAGTCAGGTCTCGGCCACATTGCAACCTGGGAAAAATCTGAGAAATCGTCACACACAGGTACAGACACTATATTATTAACTACACTAACTTTACAGCCCCTGTAGCATAGTCAAATAAAAAAAAAATCCTGGAAAACCCATTTTAATTGTTTGGGCTACCCAATACTTATTAGATGGTTGGCCAATCCTGCCAAAACATATCTCACGATCATCTATGGGCTTATGAGCTTCGGTTATGATGCTGTGATGATGATGATAATATAGGTTAGTATATAGGGCATTTTCTTTCTGGGTTAGAACTACTTTCCCACTAAAAAGTGGGCTAAGTGGTCTATCTTGTCACTATTGAATAGCCAAGATGGCCATACTGTGAATGGAGGGGGGGGGGGGGGGGGGGTGACCATACATGCCAAGCTATGGCATCACTGTTAGCATATTTATGGCATGTTTTGGCTCTCCAGTTGGCATCATACTTGGCTTTCTTTGGCACATGAATCAATATCGCTGTCAGGGTGAAGGATCCCGTTCACCTTGGGTGGAGACGTCTCTGTCTGTTGATAAAATAAATGTAGACACGATATAAGACGCTCTCTCCGCTAGTTTATATTCCCTTTTTCTAAGCGGGGCTTCCTTTCTTCTCTTCGGTTGGCTTGATTTATGTCTGCATCTCTTGAAAACTGGAACAGAGTTTGCCAGAGGCAGCGCGTTGAAATATCTTGAATCTCTTTTTGAGGCTTGATAAGAGAACAGACCCTTTCATGAAAGTGTCAGGAGACGGCGAAATGTAAATGCAGTTTTCATGCTTCAGTATAAGATAACGTAGTGCACCCGGATGGTCACTCTATGGAACTCCCTGTCCTTTCAATTCTAAAATCCGACTATTGTAGTTGGATAACTTAACAACAGTAAAGTTTTCCCATATGTGGGGTGGGTCCCAATAAAGGCGCAGATGGGATTGCATTCTTACCAGTGGACATTACCTCTCTTCTGACTTTTCGTCTTCCTTATTTTAGCTCTCTTAACTTCTGAGGAGTCCTTGTGTGCACAACGGAGAGCTATCCTGCAGCCCTTGTACATTATTCAAATAGTTAGTAAAATATTAAGTGCATGCCTCAGCTTCTTATCCTGGAGTATCTACATTGTGAAATCTTCATCCAGGGTCACCAAAGTGTCCTGCCTCTCTGGCTGCTTCAGGGAGGGTTTTAGTTAAATTTTTACCCTGCTCAACAATTTCCAACATAGTTATTGACCCACGACTATGGAGTTCTGCTGCAGTCTTGAACATACAGTATGTCCTCCTTTCTCGGTGGACCTGTTCTTAGAAAGTCTTCCCTCCTTTTGCATCTTACCAGTGGACTCTGGACTTAAATTGGCACTATAATCTATATGGAATAAAGGTGCATTACTGTGGTGGATGTAACGGTGACATTGGCTAACCCTCAAAACTGATGAAAATTGAGACATTAGCCATTATATCCTTAGATGAAGGACATACATGAGCCCGCACACCAATGCCAAGGTTTCTCAAGTGGCACGGGACCTAACACTAACCTACCTGTGCATGATAAGCAGAACCAGGGGCCAGTGGGCATACCAATGCGCTTTTATTATCATTTTAGGTAGCATTAAGGTTCACCTGTGAGGCCAGCAACTTACCAGCCATCTTGGGTGGGGCTTATAGCTTGTATCCCTCCTCCCACTGTATGTGTGTGTAGCCACACTGGCGGTAACCTGGGAGAAGGCTGTGAGTCTGATCTAACACTGCTGTAATTGCCCACTGGCCCCTGGTTTTACTTTATCATGCACAGGTAGGTTAGTGTTAAGTCCCGGGCCACTTGAGAAACCTTGGCGTTGGTGTGCGGGCTCAGGTATGTCCTTCATCTAACAATATACTGGCTAATGTCTAAATTTGAGGGTTAGCCAATGTCACTGTTACATCCACCACAGTAATGCACCTTTATTCCATATAGATTATTTTGATTTCATCACATCCACACCTATTTATCTGGTGCAGGATGCCATTGTGGTACTTGTGGTCGCTTGCAGGCATCCTCCATTGTATGCATTTATTGCTGTGGATTGCCTTTAGCAATGGACCACAAGAGCAGGCTCTGCCCCCAAGTATCTATGCACATCTGCATTCAGGGGTTGAGCATCATCTGCCATCTGATACCATGACAGTGTATTTGCTTAAATGGGCACTGTCAGATACAATGGGGGAGATTTATCAAAACATGTGCAGAGGAAAAGTTGTTGAGTTGCCCATAGCAACTGAGTTGACCAATCGGATCGCTTCTTTCATTTTTGAAAAGGTCTCTGAAAAAATTAAAGAAGGGATCTAATAGGTCGCTATGGGCAAGTCAGCAACTTTTCCTCTGGACAGGTTTTGATAAATCTCCCCCAATGTGTTTTGCAATAGAAAATTGCAAAAGCCAGTGAAAAAAAACTGGTTCCCCTGCCTCCTGGGACACATACCAGTCCTGCAGTGTCCATTGGTCATGGACACCATGAGTGATTGACAGGGATCCGGGCAGGTCCAGGGCCCTCTTTGAGTAAGAGCAGAGTGAGGGAGGAGGGGGAGGAGTTATCACAGTGAGGAGAAAAGAGGAACACGCCCCATGCCTCTGCATGGACAGAAACCTCACTGAGCAAATTATGTCAAGTAAATAAAGGTAATTCAGAGAGAAATATAGGTCGTAGACACATAAAAATTACATGTAAATGTTTTTTTTTTTGACAGGTACTCTAAGTTTGACACTATATGTAGTTGCACCTAAATCTCTCTTATATATAAGCATTAGGATTGCGTAGTTAGCATTTGCACCCAGGTCCATGACCCTCTTAAAAATTTTGCACTAGGACCTAAGAGTTTCAAGTTACACCTCTGATGAGAATTTAGTAATTCATGTGCAGAAACCTCATTGAAGAACATGGGCAACAGCAATTTTAGCCAGGATGACCTGTGCTGTAAACTAAAGTCATACTCCTCTCTTTCTTGGGTCAGTGTTGGTTGGTGACCATTATGGCCATAACAACTGTGGTTGATACCCAGCTACCCCAAGTTCCAGTAAAGCTACAAAAAGTGAAATGGGGTAAAGCTGGCCGTACACATCAGATGTATGTTTGCCAAGCCCACTGATTTTGGTGGGATCGGCTGACCATATAATGTGTATGGTAGACTCTTGACTCTTAACCCATTGGCGGATGTTGAGAGCAAGTAGGATCGAGCATTTTTACAAGTCGGGCGTGCGTGTGTATAGGGATATTGGAATAGATAGCTCTATGTCCTGCTTAAGTTGGATGAAAACGCAAATAGAGAAACACAGCCGCACATCCACCATTTGTATTTTGATCTGATTGCTTCTCAGCATAATAAAAAAAAAAAAAACAGGTTGTTATACATTTTGATCAAAAAGTACAAGCCCACTCGCCACATCAAGGCCACCTAGTTAGGTCCCTAACCTAACACTGGCCCATTGCCGGGCGGCGACCACTGCCTCCGAGACACCATGCCCACAGGGGGAATGACCCAGTGGCCAGGCAGCCCAACTGCTGTCTGACCAAGCCCCTGGGCCGCACCACCCTACAGACAAAGCATCACAGAAACAATGGCCACCACAGAGCACCACACCAGTGTGAATACCCACCATGTGCTCCCTACCAGAGGGCTGAATAGGTGGCCTTGACGTGGTGAGAGGGCTTGTACTTTTTGATCAAAATGTATACGAACATGTTTATGAATTTATGCTGAGAAGCAATTAGATCAAAATACAAATTGTGGATGTGCGACTAGGTTTCTGTTTCTCTATTTTTGTTTTCAATTGGATGAAAGACTTTATCGGTGATAGCTTTTCGGGTTTCCATATTGATGATCACATGGTTAAAGTTTGAAGGAGAATGACTCAAGGACTTTACCTGGTATTTTTAGTTTATCCTATATAGAATATAAGAGTTTTGATCTATCAGAATGTGCTGAATGTCTCATCACCTATGATCCAGATGTTGGTAGAAGTTGTTGGGTAGCAGATGTTTTCGGATAAGGTTGAGGGCTAGATCTGACCCTTTATGTACCGCTTGGACTGAACAAAAAGTTGTTCATAATTCTATTTAGTTTCCATGGAAATCTGAAGGCAGATAGGTTGGCCATAGACCTAAAAAATGCATCCCGAAAATAAGTAGATTCCAAGGTGTCTGCAAAGAGAGTTCATTAAGACAAGGGAAATCTACTGCAAGATCGGCATTTTTTCCCCCTGCAGGGCAAATGTTTTCTTTGCATTTTTATTGACCTAATGCAGCAAGACCAAGAAGTCACCAGACAAAAACTTTAAGGTTGATGACGTCACAACATCTTTCACCTTATGTCCCAGTCACGCCCAGTCTGGGTGGGTTGTCAGATCGGTAGTCACGTTTTCTCATGTCTTTCCATGTGTTCTATCGTTAGGTTAATCTTCTAGTCTTTCCAGGGAGTGCCGGGTCCACGGGTGTGTATAAGATTTAATTTTGGAAATGTTAATTATAATTTTGACCTCAATATAACTGGGAATGTCCGTTCCATAGCAGGGCTGGGACACCGTAAACATCTACTTGTTGTAATAATAGTACTTGACTTGTTGCCTAAGACTTGTTCGTTGGTGCTTCTGATTGTTCTACCAGTAGATGGGTCATGGATGGAAATTACATTCATGGTAGATCATGCTTGGAGCAATGGTTGACCTTGTGTTGGCTGGTTACAATCTAAAGGGGTCCCATTTACCTTCAATAGCTGTGAGAGTAACCTTTGTTTAGCCTACAGCTATACCTCCCGTACAGATTTAAGTTCTGTTTGGCAAAGCCTACATGTGTTCTCCATAGTGATTGGGGAATATGCCATCGATAGACACCCCTTCTGATGGAATCCAACATGCCTGATGTTTCCTTACCCTGACATCACTTACTGTGTGGAGTTGGCAGACCCCATACACATAAGATGGTTGGCTAGTCCCCATAAAACTGTAAAGTTTGGCTGACTTAGCTGTTAAATGTATGGGGACCTGGTCTAGGTAAATGGTAGCCATCTAACCCTTTGCTGAAGAGTTGTCCCAACCTTATTTTACCATGTGGGGACAAATGGTTTCGACCCAAAAGCTTCTAAAATTACAGAATGGCAAAACCATTTTTGGGGCACCTGGTGAAAATGTCCCTTTGCCAATATAGGATCCTCCAAGAGTTTGTACTTTGGCTTAAAGCATCCTGGCACAGTACTGATGCTGTATGATTCCCATCGTTACATTAAAAGGATTGTCTGACGATGAGACTAATAGTCTAATATACAAACTGCATATATTGATAAATGTTATTTTACTATCTTTCTGTGATCTTTTATGCTTTCCTTCTGCTTTTGATGAAAACTGTTTTGTTGGTCTTTATTAGCCCAATTTACTGTTTGGTGTACATCCTGTAATGGACTTCCTGTTCCCGTGTACACTCTAGCTTGGAATTCAACCAACTTCCACCTCTTCAATACATAGCCATGGCAGAGCCGGAGATTGCGCTTTGGCTCTGCCATAGAGTTGTATTGAGGGGGCGTGTCGACTGCCGTTTCGTGCAGTGGTCGACACGCCCCCTTCCCGCGGGCTGTCGGGGTCCCATACAGGAGATACTGCAACTTATCCCCTATCCTTAGGAAAGGGGATTAGTTGTTCACCACTGGACTACTCCTTTAAGTACTGCTTAGCTACCAGTTTAGAAAAACTCTCCTCGTTGTCCATAGCAACCAATAATGACACAATTCCCATTTTAAGTTCTGCTATTGAAAAATTTAAAGCAGTGCCGTGATCGGTTGCTATATGCAAGACGGTGGGTAACAATGGCTCATTGTTATGGGCAACCAATCAAGCGCAGCTTTAATTTTTGGAAGAGCAGGATTTAAAATTAGAGCTGTGCCTTCATTGGTTGCTATGGGCAACAAGGGCAGTTATTTTCATAAACAGTTTGAATTTAAATTTAAAGGGGTACTCCGCTGCTCAGCGTTTGGAATAAACTGTTCCGAACGCTGGAGCCGGGAGCTCGTGACGTCATAGCCCCGCCCCCTCAATGCAAGTCTATGGGAGGGGGCGTGACGACAGTCACGCCCCCTCCCATAGACTTGCATTGAGGGGGCGGGGCTATGACGTCACGAGCTCCCGGCTCCAGCGTTAGGAACAGTTTATTCCAAACGCTGAGCAGCGGAGATTACTCCTGTAAAGCCGAATGGTGATTCCTGTAGATGAGAATTGCTGACTATCACATTGTTTGTTTTTTGTGAGTTTTTATTTATTTTTTTTTATTTTTTTTTGTTAAATCTATATTTTTGCCCTCACATTTTCCTGTGATCTTGGCGTCCTCCCTCCCCTGACCTGTAAAAATCACATAATTGACTTTTTGATCCGTCTGCCGACCATGTTGGGACTTGTCACCCAGAACAATGGGTCGTTTCATGTCGTTTTTAAGCTGGATTTAAGGTGTCGCGTTGATGGTGGGCTGGGACACTATATAGACTCTGTCCTGCAGAGGTGAATGACACGGGTGTGTATACATTTGCCGTATTCCTATCTGGCAGACAACCTTGCTCTGAGGTCGTACTGTGTTGGTTGGCGATCTCACCGTGTTTTCCCTAAAAACAATCCCAGTATTAAGTTGTCATCCGCTCCGTAGACTCGGGCTCGGCGCTTCCTTGTCTTCACCGTGCAGGACAAAGGTCCCCTTTGTGGTGACATATTTATAGCTGCGGCTGTTACGGATCTTGGGCCGTGTGTTTTTTTTTTTTTTTTTTTTACTGCTCCTGCAATCACAGAACAATGTAAACCGTGAGGACATTACCCTGGAGGCCGAATACAGAGGACAATAGATCCCAAGGCCTGTGCCCTACAGCTAGAAGATGGCGTTCTGGATAAGAGGGATCATTATGGGTGAAGCAATGCAAATGGATGGCTGAAACGCGTCAGCCAGTAAGGCACAAGCATGGCTGTTGGATCCCACATGTGATCTATCCCTACCCGGTAAAATTATTTAAGAATAGGAGAGAAGTGTGTGATCTCAGGGGTCTTAAAGGGGTATTCCAGGAAAAAAAAGTTTTTTTTTATTTATTTTTTTTTTTAAATCAACTGGCTTCAGAAAGTTAAAGGGGTACTCTGCTGCTCAGCGGGGCTATGACGTCACGAGCTCCCGGCGCCAGCTCCAACGTTTGGAACAAACTGTTGCGCGAACGCTGGAGCTGGCGCCGGGAGCTCGTGACTTCATAGCCCCGCCCCCTCATGACGTCACACCCCGCCCCCTCAATGCAAGTCTATGGGAGGGGGCGTGACCCCTGTCAAGACAGTTTGTTCCAAACGCTGAGCAGCAGAGTACCCCTTTTAAACAGATTTGTAAATGACTTCTTCTGTTAAAAAATCTTAATCCTTCCAGTGGTCTTAAAAAAAAAATCTTAATGCTTTCAGTACTAAGCTGCTGAAGTTGAGTTGTTCTTTCCAGTCTGACCACAGTGCTCTCTGCTAACACCTGTCTGTCTGTCTCAGAAACTGTCTCAAGCATTAGAGGTTTGCTATGGGGATTTGCTCCTACTCTGGACAGTTCCTGAGACAAGCAGAGGTGTCAGCAGAGAGCACTGTGGTCAGAGGGAAAATAACTACTCAACTTCAGGAGCGGATAACTACTGGAAGGATTAAGATCATCAGCTGCTGAAGTTGAATTGTTCTTTCCAGTCTGACCACAGTGATCTCTGCTGACACCCCTGTCTGTCTCATGAACTGTTTGTATGGGGATTTACTCCTACTCTGGACAGTTCCTGAGACAGACAGACAGGTGTCAGCAGAGATCACTGTGGTCTGACTGGAAAGAACGACTCAACTTCAGCAGCTGGTAACTACTGGAAGGATTAAGTGTTTTTTTTTTTATTTATTTTTTATAGAAGTAATTTGCAAATCTGTTTTCTGGAGCCAGTTGATAGATATATATATCTAATATATATAAAAAAAAATTCCCTGGAATACCCCTCTAAGTCTCCTACAAAACGGAGTGGTGGTCACACATGTGCACCGATGCTCCATTCATTGTCTATGGAAGCTGCCAGTGATAGCTGAGCACTGTACTTGGCTATCCTGGCAGCTCCTACACACAATGATGGGTTGGCGGTGACTCGGGAACCAATTCTCGTGAAGGTTATGTTCACACCTTGCGGATTCGTTACAGATTTTACCAATAAAGAAGTCAAAACCTACAGCCTATCCGCCATGTGTGCACATGCACAAGTATATTTCGCTGCAAATAATTTCTGCCACATGGTCCCGGTCTAAGGCCCGTTATGTATGCAATCTTATAAATGCATACATCAGTAACATAAATGGCGTACATACATGACATACGTACATAAACGCTGTACATAAAATATAAAGGTTGTACATTCATAAATGATGTACACATACATACATACATACATGCAGTACATTCATACATACATGCTGTACAAAAAGCATAAATGACGTACATATGTAACTGCTGAACATACATAAATGCTGTATACATACATGAAGTACATTCATACATAAATGACGTACATTCATACATCAATGACATACACAAATGACGTACATTCATACATGATGAACATACATAAATGCTGTACACACATACATAAATGCTGTACACATATATATACATAAATGCTATACTTGCATACATAAATAAATGCTATACACACATACATACATAAAGGACATTCATACATAAATGCTGTACACACATACATAAATGCTGTACACATATATATACATAAATGCTATACTTGCATACATAAATAAATGCTATACACACATACATACATAAAGGACATTCATACATAAATGCTGTACACACATACATAAAGGACGTACACACATACATAAATGCTGTATACATACCTGAAGTACATTCATACATAAATGCTGTACACATATACATTAATGCTATATACACATACATAAAGGACGTACGTACATACATAAATGCTATACACACACACATACATAAAGGACGTACATACATAAAGGACGTACATACATAAATGCTGTACACACATACATAAAGGACGTACATACACACATACATAAATGCTATACACAGATACATACATAAAGGACGTACATACATAAATGCTGTACACACATACATTAATGCTATATACACATACATAAAGGACGTACGTACATACATAAATGCTATACACAGATACATAAAGGACGTACGTACATACATAAATGCTATACACAGATACATAAAGGACGTACATACATAAATGCTATACACACATACATAAAGGACGTACATACATAAATGCTGTACACACATACATAAAGGACGTACATACACACATACATAAATGCTATACACAGATACATACATAAAGGACGTACATACATAAATGCTATACACACATACATAAAGGACGTACATACATAAATGCTGTACACACATACATAAAGGACGTACATACACACATACATAAATGCTATACACAGATACATACATAAAGGACGTACATACATAAATGCTATACACAGATACATAAAGGACGTACATACATAAATGCTATACACACATACATAAAGGACGTACGTACATAAATGCTATACACACATTCATACATAAAGGACGTACAAACACACATACATAAATGCTATACACAGATACATACATAAAGGACGTACATACATAAATGCTATACACACATACATACTGTACATACATGCATACATAAAGGACGGACGTACGTACGTATATACATAAATGCTATACACACATACATACTGTACATACATACATAAATGCTATACATACTGTACATACATAAATGCTATACGCACATACATAAAGGACGTACATACATAAATGCTATATACACACATACATAAAGGACGTACATACACACATACATAAATGCTATACACAGATACATACATAAAGGACATACATACATAAATGCTATACACACATTCATACATAAAGGACGTACAAACACACATACATAAATGCTATACACAGATACATACATAAAGGACGTACATACATAAATGCTATACATACATACTGTACATACATGCATACATAAAGGACGTACATACATAAATGCTATACGCACATACATAAAGGACGTACATACATAAATGCTATACACACATTCATACATAAAGGACGTACATACATAAATGCTATACACAGATACATACATAAATGCTGTACATACATACATACTGTACATACATACATAAATGCTATACACACATACATAAATAAATGCTGTATACATACCTGAAGTACATTCATCCATCAGAGGTTATGCTTGGAAATCCTTTTGATGTCTATCCAGTGTATGGCTCAGACAGATATGATGTGAACAGGGGGAACTATTTAAAATATTTTTTTTTCCCTGCACATTTTTCCATTTGCTTTATTGCTATACACGTGTGTTTTTGTGGGGTTATTTAACCCATAGTCAAGCCTTCTCAGCGGCGCTGCACGTTGGGATGACGTGTCACTGTACCTGTAGGGGGAGGAGGGAGCTGCTGCTGCTGCTGCAATATGTAAACATGTCAGAGCACTGGCAGCGATGAGGAGGAGGGATCCCTGCTGCAGTGTGCAGGAATGACCTTACCCTGAGCTGCAAGGATTTACGCTGCACACAGGAAATGATGACACGGCCTCGCTGAGGATTGTGCGGAGGAATAAGGTCACAGCAGCTGTGCAGGAATAGTGCAGGTGCAGCAGGCTGAATGCCAACGATGCAGCCAGAGCAGCAGCGCGCCATCACCAGCAGCCGCCTGTAAGTACCCGGAGCCTGGATGTCACACACTGCTTCCCCCAAGAGGAGCACCGCCATCTGCTACCCTGTTATCCCTCCCAGGTGAGGCGAAATCCCTAAATCCCTATTCTTCTACACCCCCTCCCGTATGGCATCCGTATTTCTCTCCAGCTTATGTATATAAAGGGTGGATCGGGGGGAGGATTAAGCCATTATCTCGGTGTATTATCTTGTGGTATTTTTGGGTCTTTTTGTTTATTATTTAAAAAAAATAAAATAATTTTTGCCAACCAAATGGCTGCACATTATCAAGAGATGTAGCAGAGCCGGTTTGGTTATGTAGTACAGTGCATGCAGGGAGGTGTATTGAGCTCGGTTCGTAAATGGACCGGTGAAGTGACAAATTCGGCACTGCTGTGCGTGTAAATAATGTATATACCAGTGTTTCCCTACCAGGGTGCCTCCAGCTGTGGCAAAACTACAACTCCCAGCATGCCCGGACAGCCTTCGGCTGTCCGGGCATGCTGGGAGTTGTAGCTTTGCCACAGCTGGAGGCATCCTGGTTGGGAAACACTGGTAAAATACAATGTGAATATACACTATTTTTAATAATAATAATAATGATAATTATATAGAAATACAAAATATATCTATATCATTTTTTATTTATATAAATGTGCATATAATAATTATGATACGAAAAAAATTTAATAAAAATGAGATATATATATGTATACATTGAAGACCTGTCCAGCTCTGTTCATTGGTGGGATGACTTGTCAGTGATTTTACAACATTGCACAGACAGCAAATTAAGCTCAGCTACATGTCACGTATTTTTCGCTGCTGCAGTGTGTAGCAGGATTAGTAGCCCACTTATTATTTTACAGCAGTGTTCCCTTACCAGGGTGCCTCCAGCTGCTGCAAAACTACAACTCCCAGCATGGTGGCCGGACAGCCAAAGGCCGATATAGGGTTTGATGATTTTGTGATACGGACTTGTGCTTGTGCATCGTGACTATCTGTTTCTGCTTGTGCATCGTGACTATCTGTTTCTGCTTGTGCATCGTGACTATCTGTTTCTGCTTGTGCATCGTGACTATCTGTTTCATCCTGGATCTTTGTTATGTTTAAAATACATTGGCTTTGGAATCTCATATGACATTTTTTATTTTTTTTTTATTTTTGGTAACTAAAAATAATTTGTATGTGTAAAATATATATTTTTATTATATAAATTTTTTTGTACATTTCTGGTAAATTTTATATTATTTTTTGGTGACTAAAAATAATTTGTGTATAATATATATAGATATACGGTACTTAATTATTATTTTTTTTTGTACATTTCTGGTAATTTTTTTTTAAATAATTTGTGTGTGTGTGTATATATATATATATATATATATATAATATATAATATATATAACACACACACGCAAAAAATTTTTAGTTACCAAATATAAATAAAAACTAAATATTTACCAGAAATGTACAAAAAAAAAAATTTTTTAAGGTAATAAATAAATACGGTATATATTTCCACTCTTTAGGACACAGCACCAGTCACGAGGTCTGGGTTAAATGCAGTAAAAAGCAAAAAAAGTTTTAATGCATTTAACCTGGACCTCGTGACAGGTGCTGTGTCCTAAAGAGTGGAAGTATTTGGTTATCCAGCATGGCACGCTGGGGGACTCCTGCACCGCACTGAAGGCCATCCAGTGCTGGAATTCCTACACATTTTTATATATATATTATATTATATTATATTTACGGTGGAGGGTTCCCCCAACGCTTCACCTCTCTTCCAAAAATAATTATTAATTTGCATTATATGATCCATCTGCTCCATGTAGGAAGTGTTACAGAATATATTGTGTGCGCCGGGGATTTGCGAGGGTAAACACGCCGGAGGAATATTCATTGCGGCGGACAGAGTCTGCAGCTCCCCTAAAATCTTAAGTGCGAGGGTTTGGGAAATTGGTTCCCCAGATGTATGCAATTGTTCTCCTATATGGGTACATGTATTTGCCATTGATTTGGAGAAAAGTATTGTGCCACCAAACAGCTCTGACCCATCGAGGCTTGGACTCCATAGACCTGTGAAGGTGTCCTGTAAGTCGTGAGGTTTGGCCTCAATGGAACATATGAGATCTGGTGAATGTTGGAGCCATGTCACCACCTTGATGGTTTTTGTCATGTTTCCCATTCCTAAACCATGTCTGCGGTGTTGGCCAGGGGCATTATTCTGCTGAAGGGGGCCGCTACCATTAGGGGGTCCTACTGTTGTGAAATACAGAAAGGAACTGTCGTGAAGGGTGGGACTTGGTCTGTACAATGTTTAGGTAGGTGGAATGTGTCACAGTAACAGAACCCAACAGAACATTGCCTCCTCCAACTTATCTTCTTCCCATAATGCATCTTGGTGCCATCTCTTATCTAGGTAAGTGACTCACAAACCCCTGACCATCGATAGGAAAACCTGATCCACCAGACCAGGCCACCATCTTCTATTACGCCACTATCGCTTCTTGGCCTTTTGGCTAAGATCAAGTGTAGTATCTGTTCTTATCAGGTAGTCCACTAGTAGGAATGGATGGCTACATGGAGGAGCAGGTGTACCGAGGTGTTCCGGGGCTGGTGCCACGAAACCAGCTAAATGGCTGCTCTGATGTGACCTGTTACCTCCGGGTCTCGCTTGAGGCTGGGAGGGTCTAGAGCCGAGGTACTTTTGTGCCTCGGGGGTTGGTGACCCTGAGGTGCTGAAACTCACTGGGTGTTATAACTCACTGAGTGAACGCACTGCACCATTACTCTTCACTAGAGATGAGCGAACTTACAGTAAATTCGATTCGTCACAAACTTCTCGGCTCGGCAGTTGATGACTTTTCCTGCATAAATTAGTTCAGCTTTCAGGTGGTCTGGAAATGGTGGATACAGTCCTAGGAGACTCTTTCCTAGGACTGTATCCACCTTTTCCAGCCCACCGGAGCACCTGAAAGCTGAACTAATTTACGCAGGATAAGTCATCAACTGCCGAGCCGACAAGTTTGTGACGAATCGAATTTACTGTAAGTTCGCTTATCTCTACTCTTCACCTTTGGCACTCACCCTTGTATCCCGGCCTTCTGGTTAGGATCAGGGAAATTTTGATATATCCGGCCTGATGACCGGGCAGTATATCTGCACTCGTCCACTTATTTATTCTTTTTGTATGTCACTGTGCCACTTTACGTGTTTGTTTGTACACAGGATTTGTCAGGATGTGGTAGCCCTTCTGGGTGTCCCTCCTGGGTGTGTGTGGCCATTAGGTTCCTCACCTCCCTGTATCCCCAGGGCATCTTGGCTTCGGTTGAGATGCCATCAGTATACGGCTCCTTGGCTGATACCCTGGTTAATGCTTAGGTTGAAGCCAGGTGCATTTGTGGCCCCTTAGTAGCTTCAGCGAAAAGGGCATCGAACCTGAATACTTGCAGGTGCCTTTTGGCCAGGAGGTGAAGGGTAGGTTTGTTGGGGGGCCTCTCTCCTGTTGGAGTAGGGCTTAGCGATAGATCGAATCCTTTGTGCACCTTTTTTTAGGGTGACATGTTTGCATTTTTTCCTGCACTTTGGGTTATAGAGAGCACTTGCCTCAGCTCTAAAAAAAATAAATAAAAACATCTTCTATTACTCCGTAGTCCAGTTCTGAAGGCACTTTAGGTGGAAGGTGGCAGTCAGCATGGGCGCTCTGACCAGTCTACCTCTACACAGGTGACCATCGGAGAACCTCTTCAAGACAGACTCTCTATATAGCCAACACATCTATGGCTCATTCTTTCAATGTCTGGATCCGGTTGTCTGGACGCAGCGATTAATTCATGGCCACGTCTTTAACAGACAAATAAAATTACGAAAGGAAGAGCTTAACGTAATGAAATGAGATTTGTCGAAATCTTCTTTAATTCTGTTTCTCCACAAGTGTCTATTTTACTGAGAGTAGAGCCCTTGGGTAATGGCGGATAATGGAATATTAGGAAGGCTTGTGGCCATCCGGAAGAGGAACCTCAGCTGATGGAACACTTAAATTTTAGTTATAGCCAATTGGGGCTTCTGGTTCACATTTAAGGGGTATTCTGGGTTTAAACATCTTATCCCCTATCCAAAGGATAGGGGATAAGATGTATGATCGCAGGGGTCCCACTGCTGGGGACCCCCGCGATCTCTGCTTCCGAGACGAGGACGTGACCTCACGGTCATGCCCCCCCGGTTACGCCATGCCCCCTCAATTCACGTCTATGGGAGGGGGTGCGCCCCCTCCCATAGACGTGAATGGAGGGGGCGTGGCGTCACTGGAGGGGCGCGACCGTGACTTCACATCCCCGTCTCTGAAGCAGCACTCGGTACAGAATTACAAGGGCTGCACTGAGATTGCGGCGGTCCCCAGCAGCAGGACCCCTGCAATCATACATCTTATCCCCTATCCTTTTGATAGGGGATAAGAAGTATAAACCTGGATTGCCCCTTTAAACAGACCTATCTGGTGTGGGGATACTATCTTATTGGGGGGGGGAAATTTCACATTTTTATGTTTGACATTGACTCACAGGGAAACATTCTAATAGGTGGAAATTCTCTTTTCTTAAGAAACGCTATTGTATGGTATTTGTGTGTGTAGGGAAGCTGGTGGGTTTCTCTGCACGCATATGGACTGACCCAGTACTGTTTGCACGGGTGTTTGGCTAATTCCAGTGTTTGCCATCCAGGGTGCCTGTATGGAAGCAAGCTTGGCACATGCGCCACCATGTCTCCAAGTATGTACAAGGTCTCCTTACCAGCCGGTTCAGGTGACCACCACTCTTTACATTTATCCTCTTGCCCTGCAATGTGGATACATGAGTATGTCATGAAGACAGCCACTTTATGTTTGCGGAAGAGGGGAGCCCCTGGCCCTCCATGAAGAGGGGAGCCCCTGGCCCTCCATGAAGGGGGGAGCCCCTGGCCCTCCATGAAGGGGGGAGCCCCTGTCCATATTGGGGCATATAGATGGGGCTTCTGAGATGAAGACCTCTAGCCATGTCCCATGAAGGAGAGCCACATGGCAGCTCTAATGTAGGATGTATAAGGCTTGTATATGTATGATCCCGCACATGCAATGTATAAGTTTGCCTCTGTATCTGCAGACAGCGATGGAGATCGTCCATGAAATCCATAATTGGGCTGTTAGACAGTTTCCCTAGTAAATTTAGGCCCTGACAGTGAGGGTATTGTTCACCACTCTGCGGTGGAGGAGCCTGGATGTGGCGGCTGCATTGTAAATTCATGGCTGTCATTGTGGATGATTCTTCATTCATGCGGATTAACCAGTTTCAGGCCGCCCGCTGTCCGCAGATGTTTTCATCCCCATTCACCTTCTATGGATTGTAATAGTCGTACAACCTGGGAAACCTATGCAAAACATTGGATAACTTTCCTTTATAAAAAGCAACCAGGGGCTGTTATACATAATTCTGTGTAAATAGCTTTAGTCACTGTGTACATACATTACTGATCCTGAGTGTTATCCTGTATTATACTCCACAACTGCACTCACTTTTCTGCTGGTGAGGTCACTGTGTACGTACATTACTTATCCTATACTGATCCTGAGTTATATCCTGTATTATACTCCAGAGCTGTACTCACTATTCTGCTGGTGAGGTCACTGTGTACATACATTACATTACTTATCCTGTACTGACCCTGAGTTATATCCTCTATTATACTATACTATTCTGCTGGTGAGGTCACTGTGTACATACATTAAATATACCTAAAATCTGGTCTTTCATAAGATCACTAATAGGAGCATAAACAGTATTATGATATTGAATGTTCACAGTCAGATACCGTATATACTCGAGTATAAGCCAACCCGAATATAAGCAGAGGCCCCTAATTTTACCCCAAAAACCCAGGAAAAGTTATTGACTCGACTATAAGCCTAGGGTGGGAAATACATCATCCCCCCCCCCCCTGTCATCATCCAGACCCCCGTCATTAACACCCTCATGATCATCCCCCTTTCATCATCCAGACCCCCGTCATCATCACCCGCTGTCATCATCCCCCCCCCCCTTCATCATCACCACATGTCACCAGCCCCCCCCCCCTTCATCATCACCGCTTGTCAATGTCTGATTTAACAGTGGTCTTCAACCTGCGGACCTCCAGATGTTTCAAAACTACAACTCCCAGCAAGCCCGGGCAGCCATCGGCTGTCCGGGCTTGCTGGGAGTTGTAGTTTTGAAACATCTGGAGGTCTGCAGGTTCAAGACTACTGCGGCCTTCGACATCATCCAGCCCCCCCCACCCTCTCACCCCCTTTAGTTTTGTACTCCCCTCCGCTCGGCGGGACGTTAGGGTGAGCTGGTCCGGGCCATCTGTGTTGCAGGGACCGTCCGGCGGGGAGGAATAGTCACGTTGCCTTGACGACGACGCACAGGGACGTTGCTCATGAACGTCCCTGTGCGTCGTCGTCGTCAAGGCAACGTGACTATTCCGGGGCCGGGCGCGGAGAAGAGGCCCCCCCGGTGAAGATGGACAGCCTGGAACGACTATCCCTCCCCACCGGACGGTCCCTGCAGCACAGATGGCCCGGACCAGCGCACCCTAACGTCCCGCCGAGCGAAGGGGATTACAAAACTAAAGGGGGTGAGAGGGTGGGGGGGGGCTGGCTGCCTGAGGGCGGAGAGTTCACTCAAGTATAAGTCGAGGGGGGGTGTTTTCAGCACGAAAAATCATGCGGAAAAACTCGGCTTATACTCGAGTATATACGGTAAACAAAAATTAAAAGATGCAATTTAGATAAGAAAAAGGTATTATTATTATAAAAATACAAATATATGGCATTATTTGCAGGTTTGCAGAAATGCCAATAGATATAAGGATAAAATACAATAAAATCTTTATGTAAAAGTATGTATTATGCAATCTATATTGTTCATCCTCTATAGAGAAATAGTTTGCAGGCAATGTGCCCCGTAGCATACAAGTCTATGTTGGAACAACTCTCGCCATAATCCAATGAGAAATCTCACAAGAATCGTAAATGGTATAAATCGGAAGAAAATCCAAAAATACAAGGAGAGAAAATATATCTGTGTAGGCATCATAAGAAAATACATACAGGGATCGACTCAAAAAAATAAAATAAAAAATCAGCTTCTGTTCCTAGGACAAGAAGGGTACTCCACTGCTCAGCGTTTGGAACAAACTGTTCCGAACGCTGGAGCCGTGAGCTTGTGATGTCATAGCCCCGCCTCCCTCATGACATCACGCCCCGCCCCCTCAATGCAAGTCTGTGGGAGGGGGCGTGACGGCTTTCACGCCCCCTCCCATAGACTTGCATTGAGGCGGCGGGCGTGACATCATGAGGGGGGGGGGCTATGACATCTCAAGCTCCCGGCTCCATCGTTCGGAACAGTTTGTTCCAAACGCTGAGCAGCGGAGTACCTCTTTAACATCAGGTCTGACTTTTTTTTTTCCTTCGGCTGTACCAGTCTTTTGCTCCTCTGTGCCAAGGATAATTTTAGGTGATCTGCTGAGACTCTGTGTGAATTTCTTATTTCTCTTCTGTGAATACCCATTGGCACACGGCCTTGTCCCTTTTTTTTTTTTTTTTTATATATTTTTTTTATAAATGTCTAAAAAAAAAAAAAAAAAAAAAAACTTTTGAAAAAGGAGAATACAGCAGTACACTGATGGCACAAAGATATAGATAAAACATGAGAAGCTATTCAGCTATGTTGCAGTAATGAAATAGTGAGGTACTTAGCTTGCAATTTGGTGGCCAAATAGCTTGGACCATCCCACCGCGGTAAGGTGATCTCATTGGGACGGACCCTACACTGTGAATATGCCTCTGTGTGAACAGTTCAGCAGGCATTGCAGGATCTGGAACATCCAAATCACCTTATATACACCTGATAGAGGTGGGTGGGGTGCAAGAACCAACATGGAGGTAGCCACTCCCCCATATGTGTAATACAAACAAAGAATAGTTTGGCCAGCACTATTGATTCCAAACTATTATACGGACCTGGCTTACAGGTGCAGGCTGCTGAATAGCTTCTCATGTTGTGTTGTATCTATATACTCATGTATACTCATGTTTTATCTATATCTTTGTGCTATCAGTGTGCTGCTGTATTCTCCTGTTGCTGTATATTTAGCCCAGCAGCCTGCACCTGTAAGCCAGGTCTGTATAATAGTTTGGAATCAATAGTGCTGGCTAACTTATTATCTGTATATATATATATATATATATATATATATATATATATATATATATATATATATATATGTATGTGTATATATATATATATATATATATATATATATATATATATATGTGTATATATTTTATATACACACAGATTTGTAAATTACTTCTATTTAAAAATCTTAATCCTTCCAGGATTTAAGGAGCTGCTGTATGCTCCAGAAGAAGTTGTATTTCTGTCTGGAATTATTTCCAATCTGACCACAGTGCTCTCTACTGACACCTCTGTCCATGTCAGGAACTGTCCAGAGCAGGATAGGTTTGCTATGGGGATTTGCTTCTGCTCTGGACAGTTCCTGACATGGACAGAGGTGTGAGCAGAGAGCACTGTTCTCAGACTGTAATGAACTACACAACTTCCATTTTTTTTCCTACCAGAGTACCCCTTTAACATTTAAAGGGGTGCTCTGCTGCTCAGCGTTTGGAACAAACCGTTCCGAACGCTGGAGCTTGTGACTTCATAGCTCCGCCCCCTCATGATGTCACGACCCACCCCCCTCAATGCAAGTCAATGGGAGGGGGCGGGACTGCTGTCACACTCCTCCCATAGACTCGCATTGAGGGGGGTGGGTCGTGACTTCATGAGGGAGCTATGATGTCACGAGCTCCCGGCTCCAGTCTGGAGCTCACCTCCTCCTAAAAGCTGATCAGGTTAGTTTGACAGGACCGATCCCTCATAAATCCATGCTGATATGGAGTCATACATTTATTTTTATCAAGATATTCCAAAATAGCATCTCTTAGGAAACCCTCAAACAATTTACATACAACGGAGGTTAAACTAACAGGTCTATAATTCCGGGGTCACCTTTTGACCCCTTTTTAAATATTGGCACCACATTTGCCATGCACCAGTCCTGGGGAACAGTCCCTGTCACTATAGAGTCCCTGAATATTAAAAAGGGGTCTGTCTATTACATTACTTAATTGCTTTAGAACACGGGGGTGAATGCCATCTGGACCTGGCGATTTGTCTATTTTGATTTTTTTTTTGTAGTCTGCACTGTACTTCTTCCTGGGTTAGACAGGTGATCTGTACTTCTTCCCGGGTTAGACAGGTGACCTGTACTGGGGAGTTTACCTTATCTCGCTGTATGTCACCTGGCATTTCATTTTCCTCGATGAATACAGTGGAGAAGAATTTGTTTAATATATTTTCTTTTTCCTGATCCCAGTCTATAGTTTCTTCCTCATCATTTTTTAAAGGGCCAACACTTTTTCATTTTTGACCTTTTTGCTATTTATACAGTTAAAGAACATTTTTAGGTTAGTTTTACTCTCTTTGGCAATTAGTCTTTCTGTCTGTATTTTTGCGGCTTTTATCTGTTTTTTTTTTTTTTTTTACATGTTTTACATTTTTCTCTATAGCTTTTTAATGCTTCTTCACTGCCGTCCGGTTTTATTAGTTGAAATGCTTTAAAGGGGTACTCCGGTGAAAACCTTTTTTCTTTTAAATCAACTGGTGGCAGAAAGTTAAACAGATTTGTAAATTACTTCTATTAAAAAATCTTAATCCTTCCTGTACTTATTAGCTGCTGAATACTACAGAGGAAATTCCTTTCTTTTTGGAATGCTCTCTGATGACATCACGAGCACAGTTCTCTCTGTTGACATTATTATAATAATAATAACGCTTTATTTATTGTTGTCCTTAGTGGGATTTGAACCCAAGTCCCCAGCACTGCAAGGCAGCAGTGCTAAGCACTGAGCCACCATGCTGCCCTTAGCATACATCTGCTATGCATGGTTGCTAAAATGGACAGAGATGTCAGCAGAGAGCACTGTGCTCGTGATGTCATCAGTGTTCCAAAAAGAAAGGAATTTCCTCTGTAGCATTCAGTAGCTAATAAGTACTGGAATGATTAAGATTTTTTTTATAGAAGTAATTTACAAATATGTTTAACTTTCTGCCACCAGTTGATTTAAAAGAAAAAAGGTTTTCACCGGAGTACCCCTTTAAGGCCTTCTTGTCTTAGGAACAGAAGCTTTTTTTTTTAATATATTTTTTTTGTGCCGATCCCTGTATGTGTTTTCTCATGATGCCTACGCAGATATTTTCTCTCCTTGTATTTGTGGATTTTCTTCTGATTTATACCACGTACGTTTCTTGTGAGATTTCTCATTGGATTATGGCTAGAGTTGTTCCGTATCGCTGATTTACATGATCTTGTGTGTATGGGTTATTATTAGATGATCTGGATGTTCTTGGCAGACCTTTCCTGACTTGTCTTTTTTCCATAAAAGGAAGATCTGAGGAATTTTTCTTTTCTGATCTCTTCTCGCTGATCTTTACATGGAACTTGCATTCCTGTTCTTCCCTCTCATACAAAGAACTGGATACAGAGTGCCGGTATAGCATAGGACCTCACTGGTGAGGGGTTCCAGTATTCCAGTGGAGAATGATGTCCATGTGCGGCCCCTTCTTACCTAGGGTGGTGGTGGGCAAAGACCCCTTAATTCTCTAAGATCATTGGGGGATTGTCGAGGCAACATGCAACATTACCTACTGTATTCTTGTCTTCATTCAATGGACTAGATACCTACCTGGCACTAAGCGTTTATATGGTGGAGACTGTTGGGTGGTGACACCATTTCATAACCTTGACTTGTTTTAGGAAAGCAGTCTCCGGTAATTTCAGTGTAGCTTTGGCCCTGGTTGAAAGGGTACAACTGGCCATATTTGACAGTGCTCCTTAGGGGTGCGTTCACACTGAGTAATTCAAAAGGAATTTACTTGAGTAATTCCTCTTGAATTTCTCCGCTTAGAAATAATTAACATCTGATTTTCCATTGACTTAATTGTATTTTACTCTGCGCTGTTCACACCGCGTAAATTCCGCTCGCGGAATTCTGGCCCTGTTTTCCGTTCCCCTAGAAGAAAGAACATCTTCATTCTTCTTGGGGAATACGCAAGTAGAAGTCCATTGAAGTCAATGGTAAAAAAAATTCCGCTTGAAATAGTTTCTGCATGGAATTTGCGTGAAACACGTGCTGAATTTGCACGAAGATCGTGTGGAATTTGCGCGGAAATTCAGCACGTAAACAGTTCGAAGTTAATGGCCAATAAATTTCAGCGGAATTTCCAGCCGAACGCCGAAAATTCCGCCATGTGAACATGATTCCGCTGCACTAATTTAGCATCGGTGGGAAATAGGTCTTCCGCTGACCCGTTCACACTGCGGAGGAAATTCGCGCGCTGAAAGAATGAACACGTTCAGTTTCTCGGTGGAATTACTCGCGGACACCATTGACGGTGCAGGTCCGTGCAGTCCTAGCACCGAAGAATCAGATGGGATCTCCGACCCTAAATAGATTCTGCAGTGTGAACATACCCTTATTCTGATAAATATTTAGCCTGTTTGTGTTTGCTTTTTTTTTTTTTTTTTGTGACAATTTTTGCCTTTTTAAATTTTTAACCATATCAATGAAGAAAAACTCTCTGGAAACGTTCAGCAGTTTAACCCCTCCTCTTCATCAGTCATGTGACTTAAGAGTTTAACTCTATCTGGGCAGCTCATCTAAGCTCTCCCACAAGGCACTTCTCTGTGGAAACCATCAACATTGTAAATGGCATCCATGCCAGTGTGGTGTGGTCCTCCACTCTAGGTCCCTTTTTCCCAGTTTTGTTGTAATTGTTAATGGCATTCCAGCGTGGTTGGTGATGGGTGAGTCAGCGTGGATCGCAGTTGCCATTTCGTACTCTGGGCTATTTATAACCCTCACTGTACATCAAGACCCATCTCTTCCCTCCGCTGTTGCTATGGCTGCTCGCCAGTGGCCTGGGGTGTTCTGCACACGAGTTGTTGGGGGAAAGTAAGAAGAGGCACTGAGGAGCTTCTGTATTACCTGAGTGTTGGGGAGGTTGATTTGGATCCCAGCGCAGCTTTCTTCCTTATTGTGCGCCCGCAGAGGACTTTAATTTTCTTTCTTCCACGAATTGTGAATGCACGCAGCTTTCCAGGCAGATCAGTGTTTCCCAAGCAGAGCGCCTCAAGCTGCTGCAAAACTACAATGTCCAGCATGCGCTGTCAGGGCATGTTGGGAGTTGAAGTTTTGCAACAGCTGGAGGTACCCTGGTTGGGAAACACTTATCTAGAGAGCCCTATGTTACTGACCACTTAACTGTAGGACCCAACCAGAGATATAGCTTGAAGGAAAATCTTTGCTCTTGAGTCCCCTACAGATTGTGCCATACCCCCTTCAAGAATCAATGCTTGGATAAAACCAGTACAGTCTGGACCAGAACCTATATGAGCTATTTTATGGACTTCCTCTCCTGTTTTGAATGGTGAAGATCCCAGTGGCCATTGCCCACCCCTCTACTTGTGATCAGTGATGGTCCCAGTAGGCTGACCCTCATCCATTGGGGTCCCAGTGGCTGGACCCACAACCAAGCTCTCATGGTCATTCGAGGGGGAGGGCCTCGGTAGGGTTGGAGCCGAACCTCTGTTCTGTTAATTGGAGGTCTTGTCTAGGTAATATGATCCCCACCCCTGTTGTGCTTGATGAAGGTCCTAGTGGTATAACCTCCACCCCTGTTCTCATGATTGGCGGAAGTCCTCGTGGTCTGTCCCACTCTCCTCTTACTGTAATCGGTGAACGGCCCTAACCCAGTAATTAGAACCCCAATCCTGTTGTAATTGTTGAAGGCCCCAGTGGTATGACCTCTATACCCCCCCTCTTCTCACGATTGGGCCAATCCCAATGCTCTTTGCCCACCTCTGTATTTGGGAACAGCAGTTGAATCCCCCACTCCTCTTCTCTTCTTGTGACCAGTATAGGGTCCCAGTGGCTTGTCCTCCACCCCTGTTCTGACTATTATTGGAGATCCTAATTTTCATCCCCCATGCCTTTATTTGTAATCAATAGTTACACCACTGCTGTTCTTGTGACCAGTGGGGGTCCCAGTGGTCTGTCCCCCACTCCTGTTCTCATGATTGGTGGAGATCCCAATGCTCATCGCCCACTCCTGTATTTGTGATCAGTAGTCGTGCTTATTCTTGTGACTAGTGGTCTGTCCCCCACTCCTGTTCTTGTGATCAAGGGGGGTTCCAGTAGTTGTAAGTGATCAGTTCGGGTCCCATGAATAGGTGATACGATTATGATGATTTTTGATTTATGGCAAAATGTCTAATCTGCCTTGAGAATCGGCTATTAAAGTGTCAAGAAATTAATTCTTAATCCTCGTTGTCCTCGGTCTTTCCTTTATCTCCATGTCATGCCCAAGTATCCTATAATTTTCACGCCGGTATTAAGACCCTGAGTGCTCTCCACTCAGAGCATCTGTAGCACTGAAGGGCTTATGTGTGTTTAAAGCCCAGATCAGGTGACTTAAGCCCTCTCAGCGCTGATCTGGAGTCAATAGGATTTAATTAGAGGGGAGGCTTCATGGATGGCGGGGGGGGGATATCGAGGCGTTCTGAGCACTCGTGTTATACCGGGAAGGTCTGTGTGCAGACGTGCCGGCTTCACACCTTGTTTCGCACCTTTTGTGGTTCTTTGTAGTCAGTAGATCTGGGTTTTTGCTGCTGTCAAGATATATGCCTAGAAGTGTTGGATCAGGACTGCAGGATATTGTTCCAGTTTTTGGAGTGAAGTTCCATGTAAGGTGCCATTATTTTTTTGCCAGAATAAAACCTTATTGCCTTAAGGGGTAATGCAGTGCTCCAGCGTTCTGAACATTTTGTTTAAAGCCATAGGCCATGATTGTGATGTCATAGCCTCGCCCCTTGTGATGTCAGGTCACATGCCCCCTCCCATAGACATGAATGGCGGGGGCATGGCATGACATCACGATCAAGAGGGGGCCAGCAGAGGGACCCACGCGATTAGCGATGTACTCCTTTAAGATAGATGTGCCCTACAAAGGCTCGTTTTGTTCATAGGCTCATTTTGTAGATTGACACATCCATGCACATGTACCCATCAGGACCCCAAAAAATTAGCCTCATCAATATCCATCCATGAAGATGGGATTCTTCTGGTTTCTGGAGATTGGGGTCAGGGCAGTAGGAAGTTGTCGTGAGATGTTTGGATATCGGTTGAATAGCTGTACCCATCGAGTAGAGGGGCATATCTGGCATGCTATTAACCATTTTCCTCATTGACCCTTGTTTTTGGAAACTACTTAATGACAAGATTAGAAAAAGTGGACTAGTTTTATACCAGCATCTACTATAGAGGCTTATTTAAAGAAACACTCTAGATTTTATTTTATTGTTTGCCCATATCATGCACAACTACCAGCACTAGTCCTACAGCGCCATCTGTTTTTTTTCCCTGCACAGTTGCATTTAGGTGTTTCATTACTGTAAGTGGGTCACATGATCACCAGAACTGACCCACAGAAAATCTGTGATTAATGTGTCAGAGGAAGCGCTCAGTCCTAGGTCAGCTGACTTCCCGTAAACTACAGGATGACATAGTCACCTATTAGATGATTTCTGCTAGTTCCCTGACTCCTCCCCACCAGCTCTATCTGTATACTGCTGCTGCTAGCTCTTTGGGATCAGGATATATAGTAGTTTATACCTGTCCCCTTCAGCTCAATCTGTATACGATCTCTATTGGATCCGGATATACAATAGTTATACACCTCCCCCCTGGCTCTTTTCCTATACTGCTGCTGCTATCTCTGTTGGATCAGTATAGAAACTAGTTATAGCCCTCCCCTCCAGCTCTATCTGTATACTGCTGCTGCTATCTCTATGGGATCAGGACATCTAATGGTTATACACCTTTGTTAAAAACTTTGGCAACTATTTTTGAAAATCACAGGATATAAAGCCAGTCACAGGCTGATACCATCATTTCGTCATCTCGCTGATTTCCATCATCTCGTAGAGCAGTATTCTCCAAACTGTGGGCCATCAGCTGTTGTCGTAAAACTACAACTCCCAGCATGCCAGGACAGCCAACGGCTGTCCTGGCATGCTGGGAGTTGTAGTTTTATGACAGCTGGAGGTCCACAGTTTGGAGACTATTTGCGTAGAGGATTTTCTTGTGAACCAAGAGAAGTTTTGAAACAAAGCTTAGGGATTATAAGACTCTAGAGTTGTTCCCTTACTAAAGACCATGAACTAAACCCAAAAATATATGGTGGTGGGGGGGGGGCTTTACATAAAGATTCCATTAATTCCCAGTTAAGCGGCATACATCACGTGTCCAGTCATAGGACTAAGCAAAGATGGACTCATTGGAGGGGCCAGCAACATTGACTTTATTTGCCCTTTAAGTCTTACAGCCACGCGAGGATTCAGCAGTTTCAGGCGGCAGCCAGCCGCAGCTCCATGTCGGTGACCCTCTTGAGGTCGGCAGCTGACACCTTTTTGGTGGGTGCTATTAAAATTTGACAGCCGGCCGCCATAGTCACAGACTTGATGTGACATTTTTTAAGCTCTGGGAGGGAGTGTGACACTTACATTTTTTGAGAACGTTGTCGTACTGGATAAATCTAGGAGCGTTCGTCAGGACGGGTTCGCTCTTTTACGTTGGCGGCCGGCCTTAGTCATGCACCAGGGTTCACTCTTGGGACAGGCTGTCTGTATCTGCTTGTAAGAATGTTCATTACAAAGTAGTACTTGAGGAGTCTGACTATGTGGTGATGTGACCTCTTGGAGTTCTGGGATTTAAAGGGACACTTAAAGGGGTACTACACTGGAAAACATTCCTATTAGACTATTAGGTGGTCTTCCGATATTCTTTCCCCTTTAAACATTACAAGGTTTTGTTTTTTTTGTCCCTTTTAAATCCCATAACGATTAAAAGGTCCCGTCACCATTTACTCAGACTTCACAACTGCTACTTCTGCTGAACCAGCAAGACCTGCCCTTACTTGGGCATTTCAATCTATGCCTACTACTTGGGCATCTCCATCTTTGGGGATTGTAGGTGGCCTGGATCTTAGGTGAGGTGGTGGGTCTTAGAAGGTCCTACTCTTGCATTGGTAGTAGCACTTAAAGGGGTACTCCGCTGCTCAGCATTTGGAACAAACTGTTCCGAACGCTGTAGTCGGCGCTGGGAGCTCTTGACATCATAGCCCCGCCCCCTCATGCCTTCTCGCCCCACCCCCTAAACCCCCTTTGTCCACTGTGCTCTCTGCTGACACCTCTTTCTGTGTCAGGAACTGTCCAGAGCAGCATAGGTTTGCTGAGAGGATTTTCTCCTGCTCTGGACAGTTCCTGATAGGGGCATCAGGTGTCAGCAGAGAGCACTGTGGACAAAACAAAAAATAATTTCAAAAAGAAAAGAATTTCCTCTGTAGCATACAGCTGCTAAAAAGTACTGAAGGGTAAAGATTTTTTAAAATAAAAGTAATTTACAAATCTGTTTAACTTTCTGGCACCAGTTGATTTAAAAAAGTTTAAAAAAAATGTTTTCCACCTGAGTAGTAATGATTAAAAGGGTGAAAGCTATGAAGTTCCTTGCTTAGAAGGTCTAGTAATAGTCTGTTTGGAAGAACATGGTTCTTCATCTCCTGGGTATCTCCATCTTGGGGTAGTGCCTAACCTAAATTGACAAAGAGTGTGGGCAGAATTTACTCTGTTAGTAGAAGACAAAGTGGGGACTTATTTTAAATCAACTGATGCCAGAAAGTTAAACAAATTTGTAAATTATTTCTATTTAAAAATCTTACTCCTTCCAGTACTTATCAGCTGCTGTATGCTCCACAGAAGGTTGAGTTATTTTCTGCCTGACCACAGTGCTCTCTGCTGACACCTCTATCCATGTCAGGAACTGTCCAGAGCAGGAGCAAATCCCCATAGCAAACCTCTCCTGCTCTGGACCGTTCCCAACGTGGACAGAGGTGTCAGCAGAGAGCACTGTGGTCAGACAGAAAGGAAATTCAAAAAGAAAATAACTTCCTCTGTAGCATACAGCAGCTGATAAGTACTAGAAGGGTTAAGATTTTTACAAATCTGTTTAACTTTTTGACACCAGTTGACATTTTTTTACACCTGGAGTACCCCTTTAAAGGGACAAAAAAAAACTAGTAATGTCTGTAGTGGGAAAAATATTAGACCATCTACTAG
Organism: Hyla sarda; assembly: GCF_029499605.1. NCBI lineage: Eukaryota > Metazoa > Chordata > Amphibia > Anura > Hylidae > Hyla > Hyla sarda. Next base: position 402,995,692 of record NC_079192.1, read on the forward strand.
TCATTCTGCACACTCCGGAGTTAAAAAAAAAACAAAAACTATTAGAAATATGTATGGGAAAACCTCCCTTACATCTCCAAAAGTGGGCTGGACCTTAGCTAAAGGGGGTGAGTCTTAGCTTAAAGTGTAGCTGTCATTTCAAATGACTTTTCAGCATAAGTTGCCCTGTGTGTACATGAGGAGCAGCACTGTCCATTATATAACTTTGTATATTCAGCAGATTTTTGCTCTGCAGGCTTTATCTCGAATTTGCAGTTCTCCTAGAGCTGGTAGGAGGAGCTCCCTCCTCCCATAGAATTGTATTGCTTGTCTTGCAGACACAGGACAAAGCTGAGCTGATTTTTAGAGTGGAATACAGTCTCACAAGAGAAGGGGAGAAACAGGAGAAAGAAGCATTTTTGTCTAATAAGATATATTACAAAGTTTCTTATATTCACTTGTACTATTAATTTATGCAACGTTTGTTCAAATTAAAGTGCTTATTAAAAATATTTGCGTTTTCTTCTAGGTGCGGCGCCACTTTTGCAGACGGTTTGCATGTTGTATTATATTGAAATGAATCAAGCCGAGTGTATCGCTGTTTTTAAACTACAACTTACGCTGTTGCCAAACTACAACTTCCAGCATGCCCGGACAGCCGAAGGCTGTCCGGGCATACTGGGAGTTGTAGTTTTGCAACAGCTGGAGGCGCACCATTTGAGAAACACTTGTCATTATAAGGTTGGCTGATATTTCGACATTTATCCTCCTCCTTTTTTTTTTTTTTTCCTGGGGAAACAATCCGTGCAGAGCGGAGCCGTAGTGTTCTCCGCTGTCACTCTCAATCATTGAATGTGCCGGTGCGGCAGGTGAGCGGGGTGACCTGGATTCCGTGTCCTTGGCACGTTATAAAGGAGTTTTAGACAAACATCCATAAGAAAGGGGATGCACAAAGTTTCCTTTAAAATTATTGGGCGTTGCGCATACTTACAGGTCCAGATATGGAGCCATCCATTATACATGGTACTGATACTGTATATTCTGATGGGTTAATGTTCTGATGACCCCCCTTTCCATATGCCAAATTAGGGTGTATGGATGGAAGTCATAACGGGGAGTGCTACACTTGGGACCCTCCTAAGGAGCTCAACCATTAGCCCTTACACCATATCCCAAGGGTAGGGTGTACGTGTATGATCATGTGGGAACAACTACTGGGCCCCATCTCTGAACATTGGGACTCCCTACTACCCCCCCCCCCCCCCCCTCCTGATCATACACTTGTCCCCTACTCCTAGCACTGTGAGAACCAATTTGGCTGCCTTTACATGTTGCCACAGTTTGGAGACCTAGGCCATAGCAGTGGGTGTGTTTTGTCCCCTATTGGGTGTATTTTGTCTCCTATTGAGTGTGTTTTGTCCCCTTTTGGGTATGTCCACGACCGCTATTAGGAATGTCCCCTATTCAGAAGGGGCAAATACATTAAGTCCTATGGGACTCTGCCAGGGAATTATAAGCTGTCCGCTATTGGGAGGTGTCCACTAAGGGAGATTTCACTGTATATTGTTTGCATCTAGCACCTATATTTCTCTCACAAATATCTTTTCTCTCTCTCTCTCTCTCTCTCTGTTGGAGGTATGTTCTCGCTCTGCATGACTCCTCTTCCTCCCCGAGTCTGCTGTGCTGGACTTTGTCCCAGCCTGTGCTTCATCTGGGACTAAGATGGTGCAACAGCAGGACAGGATTATGTTCTAGATGAGTTTGGGCCCCTAGTGGTCTTTTTTTAATAAGCCATGATTTCTATAAAAAAAAAAAAAAAAAAAAAAAAAAAGTAAAAAGTAAATAACATTATTTAAGTATATTAGAAAGGTTAATGTTTTCCCAGAATGTACAACATATAATAAGTTTGTGAATCTGACAGTGCCCATTTTAAATACCTTCTCATCTTCTCTTCGCAGGTACTGACTGTCTATAGAAGAGGAGAACGCAGATCACTCACCATTGGACTTAACTCTGCTTTCCGCCTTCAGAAATCATGTCTGGGAACTACGACGACGCAGTTGGGGTTGAAGTGTCAAGCGACAGCTTCTGGGAGGTAAGGACTTTAGAAGTAATTTTGATAGTAATTTGTCCCCCCCCCCCCCCCCCCTAATCTAAATGATATACTCTAGCTCGGTGTCTGACTTGGGTTGCTTGGCCCCACCAGACGAGGTGACTCTGAGGGTTCATCCTCAGTCTGTACAGAACATGTGCCTGTCCTTTTATTAATTGCATTTTTGATGTTGTTTTTCATAAAACAGCACCACCCCATCCTCAGATTGTGTGCGGTATTACAACATGGCTCCATTAACTTCATTGAAACTGAGCTGCAAAACCACACCCAACCTATGGACAGTGGTGGCGCTGTTATTTGAAAGAAATCAGCATTTTTTTCTAATCCTGGACCACTCCTGGGAAATTCTGGTCAGGCAGTCTGGCTTCTTTCACTGACTACTCATGTTTTAGTTATATAGATATTATTTTTTTTTTGCTCTAGATCATTAATACAATATCTGTTCTGGTGCCACTGAACTCTGCAAAGGATGCTGGTACTTGTAGGAGAGTGAGGATAAGATGTGGTCATGTGACTCCTTGCCTGTACCCTCTACTTTTGACTTCGGTTTTTCTTGTGAATGACAAATCGTTGAATTCGCTGCCTAACACTCAGGGTAGGAAAACACCTTTTTAGGGTAGGATGACACGTAGTGCACTCGCCGTGGATTTCCCGCAGCTTAAATACCGCAAGCAGAACCCATTGACTTCAGTGGGCTGCAACATTATCCGCTTGCGGATTATGTTGCTACCCATTGAAGTTAATGGGTTTCGCTTATGGAATTTCAGCTGCGGAAAACCCACTGTTTGTGATGTCATAGCCCCGCCCCTGTATGATGTCACGCCCCACCCCCTCAATGCAAGCCTATGGGAGGGGACGTCACGCCCTCTCCCATAGACTTGCATTACGGGGACGGGGCTATGACGTCAAGAGCTCCCGGCGTCGGCTCTAAGCATTCAGAACCTTTTGTTCCAAACGCTGAGCAGCAGAGTATCCCTTTTAAAGGGGTACTCCGGCGCTTAGACATCTTATCCCCTATCCGAAGGATAAGGGATAAGATGCCGCTGGGGACCCACGTGATCTTGCACGCCGCACCCCGATAGCTGTCACGCCCCCTCCCATAGGCTTGCATTGAGGGGCGGAGCGTGACGCCACACGGGGGCGGAGGCTTGACGTCACACGCCGCCGTCCCTGTGGTCGTCGGTAATCAGACCCGGAGCGAACACGCTCTGGGGACTGATTATAAACGGGGTGCCGCGTGCAAGATCACGGGGGTCCCCAGCGGCGGGATGCCCGCGATCAGGCACCTTTTGGATAGGGGATAAGATGTCTAAGCGCCGGAGTACCCCTTTAAGCCCATGGTGATCTGACTTCAGCACCCTTGCTGAACAAGGTGTTTGCTGTGCTCCCTATAAGCCCTTCATCCCCTCAAGGGCCTTCAATGGGAGCTTCAGCGCGTATAGTGAAGAAGGGATACTTCACTCCTTTTCTGCACAGCCTCTCATTGAAGTCAATAGGAGTAGGGTTTCAGATGCTGACACCTCAAAAATCAACGCAATTTTTGTGGGCATGTGAATATGCCTGTGCATAGATTAGTCAGGGCCCCATTCTTTTAGTAGCGTTGCTGCTCTGTCCAATTCACTTGAATGGAAGTAAGCTGCAGTACCGGGCACAGCCACAGCTGATGGGCAGCAGTGTGGAGATTTGGACCCCCATGAATTAATTTTAAATAGGGTTAGCATTGCCCCTTTTTTCCCCCTACCCTAAAATATTTCATAACCGGGATCAATAGACGGCAAGGAATATTGGTATTCCCTTTTAAGAGCTGAATCTTGGAGGGCCTGCAGTTCTTTCTGTGCGTGCGTTGTCGGCCGGCGCCTCCTCAGTCTCTGGGCGTTGCGTGACTGTAATACACTTGGCACATCGTGTGATGAATGTAGGGCACCTTCACCATTCTCCGCTGGTATGAGATAATATTTACCATTCCAGGAAGTCCTCTGCCACCACAAGACTTACTTTATTCACATATCTTCATTTCTGAGAGGTTCCTGGAATCTTTTATATATACACAGTTATGAGCGATGGCTGCTTGATATCACCGGGGGGGGAGCCGCAGGGCGACCGCACATTTACACCGCGCTGAGTAGATGTAGTATTACATGGTGCATTGTCTTCTGGAGCCAGAGACTCTCTTAAAGGGGTACTCCGGTGGAAAACTTTTTTTTTTTTTTTTCAACTGGTGCCAGAAAGTTAAACAGATTTGTAAATGACTTCTATTAAAAAAAAATCTTAATCCTTCCAGTACTTATTAGCTGCTGAATACTACAGAGGAAATTATTTTCTTTTTGGAACACAGAGCTCTCTGCTGACATCACGAGCACAGTGATCTCTGCTGACCTCTGCTGTCCATTTTAGGAACTGTCCAGAGAAGGAGAAAATCCCCATAGCAAACGTATGCTGCTCTGGACAGTTCCTAAAATGGACAGCAGAGGTCACTGTGCTCGTGATGTCAGCAGAGAGCTCTGTGTTCCAAAAATTACTAGAGAGGAAATTATTTTATTTTTGGAACACAGAGCTCTCTGCTGACATCATGACCACAGTGCTCTCTACTGACACCTCTGTGCATTTTAAGAACTGTCCAGAGCTGCATATATTTACTATGGGGATTTTGTCCTTCTCTGGACAGTTCTTAAAATGGACAGAGATGTCAGCAGAGAGCACTGTGCTCGTGATGTCAGCAGAGAGCTCTGTGTTCCAAAAAGAAAATAATTTCCTCTGTAGTATTTAGCAGCTAATAAGTACTGGAAGGATTAAGATTTTTTAATAAAAGTCATTTACAAATCTGTTTAACTTTCTGGCACCAGTTGATTTAAAAAAAAAATGTATTCCACTGGAGTACCCCTTTAAGTCATATATTATTATTATTTATTATTATTATTATTATTATTATTATATATATATATATATATATATATATATATATATATATATATATATATATATATATATAAATTTAAATATATATATATATATATATATATATATATATATATAATTTTTTTTTTATTAGTGCAGGATCGGCTTTCTCGGGCCGACGGCCTATCCCGTGCATCTGCTTTGCGTTAGATGAAATTTGCTGAGCTGTGTTCCCTTGTTTTCTGTCATTGTTCTAGCCGGAAAACCATGACGTGAAGTCATCTGGAAGATCTGTTGGAAACTAGTAACATTACAATGAGTCATAGAGGGCCAGGATTTCGCCCCGAAAGGAACTTATTAGCGAGTGAAAGGAAGCGTTCCCATGTTCTGGAATTTCGGCGGATTATTAGGGAGGGTGCAACCTGTGTCGTCCCTCTGTTTCCACATTGTATCGCTCAAAATTCTGGAAATTGTAGTTCGTCAACAGTCAGTAAGGCGCAGGATAAGTCCCCGGATCAAAGGAATAAAGCGTTTCGTGTTTTTATATCTTTGCTGTCTTTGGTGAATTCATGACTACAGTGGTGTTTGACAACCCTTAGGCCAGTGTTTCACAACCAGGATGCCTCCAGCTGTTGCAAAACTACAACTCCCAGCATGCCCAGACAGCCTTTGGCTGTCTGGGCATGCTGGGAGTTGTAGTTTTGCAACAGCTGGAGGCACCCTGGTTGGGGAACACTGCCTTAGGGTACGTTCACACAGGCTTATTTTTTTTTTTTTTGCGGGTTTTCCACTGCGCGTTTGAAAGTGGGCGGACTCTTCTCTGCTGTCCGCAGCGGATTTTCCACGGCGGAATTTACATTGCGGAAAATACGCCGCAAGCCCCATTGAAGTCAGTAGGGACTGCGGCGTATTTTCCGCGGCGTAAATTCCGCAGGGGAAATTCTGCCGCGGAAAATCTGCTGCGGACAGCCGAGAAGAACCCGCCCACTTTCAAATACGCAGCGGAAAACCCGCAAAAAAATCCGCCCGTGTGAATGTACCCTTAGGGTGCATGCACACCACGTTTTTGCAATACAGTTCCCGTATCTGGTTTTTGATAAAAAAAACGGATTCCTCAAAACCGGACTAAACTGTATCAAAACCTGTGTACAAATTTCAACCCGTGTACGGTTTGAAAAATGATGTCCGGTTGCATCCGATTTTTTTAAAGAAAACAAAGTGTACGTTTTTAACTTTTCGCTCCATTTTGAATAAAGTTTCACTTTGAAATTTCAAGAAAATCGGCCAATCACTGGCTTGACACGTGACACCGTTGCGGCCAGTGATTGGCTGAAAAGGGAAAGGTCTTTCTGCTTGTACAGAGAAGAGAGGAGACACCGGACCGCACGGAGGGGAACCGGAGTAGGTGAGCATAAGGGTTTTTTATGTTTTTCCCTGCTCCTCTTACTTAGCACAGTGTTTCCCAACCAGAGTGCCTCCAGCTGTTACAAAACTACAACTCCCAGCATGCCCGGACAGCCGAAGGCTGTCTGGGCATGCTGGGAGTTGTAGTTTTGCAACAGCTGGAGGCACCCTGGTTGGGTCCGGGCATGCTGAGAGTTGTAGTTTTGCAACAGCTGGAGGCACCCTGGTTAGGTCCGGGCATGCTGAGAGTTGTAGTATTGCAACAGCTGGAGGCACCTTGGTTGGGTCCGAGCATGCTGAGAGTTGTAGGTTTGAAACAGCTGGAGGCACCTTGGTTGGGTCCGGGCATACTGAGAGTTGTAGTTTTGCAACAGCTGGAGGCACCTTGGTTGGGTCCAGGCATACTGAGAGTTGTAGTTTTGCAACAGCTGGAGGCACCCTGGTTTGGTCCGGGCATGCTGAGAGTTGTAGTATTGCAACAGCTGGAGGCACCTTGGCTGGGTCCGGGCATGCTGAGAGTTGTAGTTTTGCAACAGCTGGAGGCACCCTGGTTGGGTCCGGGCATACTGAGAGTTGTAGTTTTGCCACAGCTGGAGGCACCCTGTTTGGGTCTGGGCATACTGAGAGTTGTAGTTTGGAAATGCTGACTTTTAGTATTGAATTTGTTTTTACCGTGCAGCCCTACCAGCTTTATACTTTTACATCTAGTGTAGCGCAGGCATATGAAGGCGCCATCGCCGGTGAGGTAGGTTGCACATTTCGCGTTGCTTCTATTTAGCAGCCGTAAATGAAGATAGAAGAGAAAACTGGATCACAATAGGACAAGTGTTTTTTCTTCCCGTTCTTGGCTGAAGAAAAAAAACAAGGTCAAGCCGAATTTATTCACTTTGCTGCTATCGGATTCCACCCCACAGAGGCCTGGCTGTTCACCACCACCGCAGGCCGGATCACTATGACTCACTCCACTGTCAGCGCTGCATGTCAATGAGGACTGTGCTGGTCCTAATGGAAGCTGTTAGGGAAACATTATGGGGACTCGTGTATACTCCAGGCCGACAGGCGTTCTGGGCCAAGCAGCGCCCCGGAGAGACTTCCTGTTATATGTTTTGCTTTCTTCTGTTACGTTTTGCTTCTCCGTTCATCACTATGTGCATTAAATGGCCCTTTTAACACGATGCGGTGAATGATGTTTTGTCACTACACGTTATACAAGGGCAGCGTTAATAGAGGAGATGTAGGTTACAGCTGTATAGTTTGCTTTTAAATACATTCCTCTCTATGACCCAGTGATACCAAATAAATGAAGCTTTTATTACTGTACCTTTTTGTGTGTGCGCGTGTGGGTCTCATCCTTTACCCTCCCGTTATAATCCCAACTTTTTGCAAACACCCAGTGCAAAACATGCAAAGTATCGGAATCAAGCTTAAAGTGTACCTGTCATCAATACCAGAACCCAAATCAATACATAAATATACAGCACCAGAACCCAGCTCATTACATACAGTACCAGTACCTAGCTCATTACATACAGTACCAGAACCTAGCTCATTACATACAGTACCAGAACCTAGCTCATTACATACAGTACCAGAACCTAGCTCATTAAATGCAGTACCAGAACCTAGCTCATTAAATGCAGTACCAGAACCTAGCTCATTACATGCAGTACCAGAACCTAGCTCATTACATGCAGTACCAGAACCTAGCTCATTACATGCAGTACCAGAACCTAGCTCATTAAATACAGTACCAGTACCTAGCTCATTACAAACAGCACCAGTACCTAGCTCATTAAATACAGCACCAGAACCTAGCTCCTTACATACAATACCAGAACCTAGCTCATTACATACAGTACCAGAACCTAGCTCGTTACATACAGTACCAGAACCTAGCTCGTTACATACTGTACCAGAACCTAGCTCGTTACATACAGTACCAGAACCTAGCTCGTTACATACAGTACCAGAACCTAGCTCGTTACATACAGTACCAGAACCTAGCTCGTTACATACAGTACCAGAACCTAGCTCGTTACATACAGTACCAGAACCTAGCTCGTTACATACAGTACCAGAACCTAGCTCGTTACATACAGTACCAGAACCTAGCTCGTTACATACAGTACCAGAACCTAGCTCGTTACATACAGTACCAGAACCTAGCTCGTTACATACAGTACCAGAACCTAGCTCGTTACATACCATTTTGGAAACTAGACCCCTCGGGGAACAAAGCAAGGGGTAAAGTAAACCTTAATACCCCACAGGTGATTCACAACTTTTGCATAGGTAAAAAAAATTTTTTAACATTTTTAAAAAGGGTAATAGCAGAAAATACCCCCCAAAATTTGAAGCCCAATTTCTCCCGATTCAGAAAACACCCCATATGGGGGTGAAAAGTGCTCTGCTGGCGCACTACAGGTCTCAGAAGAGAAGGAGTCACATTTGGCTTTTTGAAAGCAAATTTTGCTCTGGGGGCATGCCGCATTTAGGAAGCCCCTATGGTGCCAGGACAGCAAAAAAAAAAACACATGGCATACCATTTTGGAAACTAGACCCCTCGGGGAACGTAACAAGGGGTTAAGTGAACCTTAATACCCCACAGGCGTTTCACGACTTTTGCATATGTAAAAAAAAAAAATGCTTCTTTTCCCAAAATTTGAAATTTTTAAAAAGGGTAAAAGCAGAAAATACCCCCCAAAATTTGTAACACAATTTCTCACGAGTACGGCGATACCCCATATGTGACCCTAAACTGTTGCCTTGAAATACGACAGGCAGTCACCGACAGCCAATGGGCATGCTGGGAGTTGTAGTTATGCAGCCAGCAGATGCACCACTACAACTCCCAGCATGCACTTTAGCTGTTTGTGCAAGCTGGGAGTTGTAGTTATACAACAGCTGAAGGTACACTTTTCCATAGAAAAAATGTGCCTCCAGCTGTTGCAAAACCATAAGTCCCAGCATGCCCATAAGGGAATGCTGGGAGTTGTGGTGGTCTGCCTCCTGCTGTTACATAACTACAGCTCCCAGCATGCCCTTTTTGCATGCTGGGAGCTGTTGCTAAGCAACAGCAGGAGGCTGTCACTCACCCCCTTCTGCTGCTCCGTCGCAGGACAGTCCCTCGCCGCCGCCGTCTCTCCTGGGGCCACGATCCCAACAGGGATGCCGGGGATCGGGGCCCCCAGCACCCGGGGTCTTCTTCCCGCTCACGTTCTCCGGAAGAGGGGCGGAGCGGGTGCGGGAGTGACACCCGCAGCAGGCGCCCTGATTGGTCGGCCGGTAATCCAGCCGACGAATCAGGGCGATCGTGAGGTGGCACCAGTGCCACCTCACCCCTGCTGGCTCTGGCTGTTCGGGGCCGTCAGAGACGGCCCCGATCAGCCAGTAATTCCGGGTCACCGGGTCACTGGAGACCCGATTGACCCGGAATCGCCGCAGATCGCTGGACTGAATTGTCCAGCCATCTGCGGCCATCGCCGACATGGGGGGGCATAATGACCCCCCTGGGCGATATGCCGGGATGCCTGCTGAATGATTTCAGCAGGCATCCGGCTCCGGTCCCCAACCGGCTAGCGGTGGGGACCGGAATTCCCACGGGCGTATGGATACGCCCTGTGTCCTTAAGGACTCGGAATGCAGGGCGTATCCATACGCCCTGCGTCCTTAAGAGGTTAAAGGCCAGATCGGATTAAGACTCCTCTATTTATTGTCACTGGTCTCTAAAAGGGAAATCCAGCTAGTAGCAGAACCTGCGACTACATCCACTTTCGTGACTTTACATCCACACTATGATCTTTGTTTCACAGCCTAGACCATTGTTTCCCAACCAGGGTGCCTCCAGCTGTTGCAAAACTACAACTCCCAGCATGCCCGGACAGCCAACGGCTGTCCGGGCATGCTGGGAATTGTAGTTTTGCAACAGCTGGAGGTACCCTGGTTGGCAAACACTGGCCTAGGTCTAATCTAAAGACTACGTGAAAAGAAAAGATTCTCAGGGATGAAATCTCTGTGCCAAATGTGCTGGTACTGTATAGATTTGGAAACTATTTCTCCTTTAAAGCGTACCTGTCATTTCATAGGACTTCAATATAAGCTGGCCTGCGTGTGTACATGAGTAGCGGCACTATTTCTGCCCATTAGATCACTTGCAAATGGTATTTTCCAGCACATTTCTGCTCTGCATGCTTCATCTCTAATTTGCAGTTCTCCCTGAGCTGGTAGGCCGAGCTCCACCTTCATATACTTGTATTGCTTGTCTTGCAGACACAGGACAAAGCTGAGCTGATTTTCAGAGTGATATACAGTTTCACAAGAGAGGGGAGGGAAGAAGCATACCTGAAAAAAGAAGCATTTTTGTCTAGATAAATGGAAAAAAATGTATATTCACTTGTACTATTGATCTATGTAAAGATGGTTTAAATTACAGTGCCTATATAAGGGAACGTTTAAAAGCTGCTTGCAGTCAGGTGATCACTTGTTACGCCCATATGCCATCCACTCATCTGTAATGTCCCACCACTGCTGTCTTGCTGTCCTGGTTAAAGAAGTACTCCGGTACGTTTTTATTTAATTTTTTTAAACCCTATGTGCCCGGGCTGCCAAGCAAAACAAAACAAACTTTAACTCACCTTCCTACGTTCCCCCGTTGCGCTGATATCGATGTACCGTTCTCCGATCCCTGACTTCTTCCTGTAAGTCGAAGAGTCACGTGACGCTCAGCGTATCACCGGCCGCAGGGGGACACTGCTGAGCGTCACGTGACTCTTTGACTTACAGGAAGCGGAAGAAGTTGGGGATCGGAGAACGGGACATCGATATCAGCGCAACGGGGGAACGTAGGAAAGGGAGTTAAAGTTTGTTTTGTTTCGCTTGGAAGCCCGGGCACAAAGGGTTAGAAAAAAAAAAAAAAAAAACACACCGGAGTACTCCTGTGATACCTTAGAACAGAGGTCCCCAATGCAGTCCGCAAGGCCCCACAAACAGTCCAAGATATTAAAGGGGTACTCCACTGGAAAACTTTTTTTATTTTTTTATTTTTTTTAAATCAACTGGTGCCAGAAAGTTGAACAGATTTGTAAAATATAAAAATCTTAATCCTTCCAGTACTTATAAGCTACTGTATGCTCCATAGGAAGTTCTTTTCTTTTTGAATTTATTTTCTGTCTCTCCACAGTGCTCTCTGTTGACACCTCTGTCCATGTCAGGAACTGTCCAGAGCAGGAGAGGTTTGTTATGGGGATTTGCTTCTACTCTGGACAGTTCCTGATAAAATTGTTCAGCTCCTCCTGCTCTATAAGATGTCTACAGAACTATATATCAATCCGCTCAGCTCCTCCTGCTCTATAACATATCTACAGAACTATAGATCAATCTGTTCAGCTCCTCCTGCTCTATAACATGTCTACAGAACTATAGATCAATCTGTTCAGCTCCTCCTGCTCTATAACATGTCTACAGAACTATATATCAATCTGTTCAGCTCCTCCTGCTCTATAACATGTCTACAGAACTATAGATCAATCTGTTCAGCTCCTCCTGCTCTATAACATGTCTACAGAACTATATATCAAGCTGCTCAGCTCCTCCTGCTCTATATCATGTCTACAGAATTATTTATCAATCTGTTCAGCTCCTCCTGCTCTATAACATGTCTACAGAACTATATATCAATCTGTTCAGCTCCTCCTGCTCTATAACATGTCTACAGAACTATAGATCAATCTGTTCAGCTCCTCCTGCTCTATAACATGTCTACAGAACTATATATCAAGCTGCTCAGCTCCTCCTGCTCTATATCATGTCTACAGAATTATTTATCAATCTGTTCAGCTCCTCCTGCTCTATAACATGCCTAGAGAATTATATATCAATCTGCTCAGCTCCTCCTGCTCTATAACATGTCTACAGAACTATATATCAAACTGTTCAGCTCCTCCTGCTCTATAACATGTCTACAGAACTATATATCAATCTGTTCAGCTCCTCCTCCTCTATAACATGTCTACAGAACTATATATCAATCTATTCAGCTCCTCCTGCTCTATAACATGTCTACAGAACTAAATATCAATCTATTCAGCTCCTCCTGCTCTATAACTTGGGGCTGCACAGTGACTGCCTTTCCAATAAGATAGATTCTGTTTTAGAAAATGTACACACCACTGGGACCTCAGGGATTAATAGTATTATTACTATAAAAAAACAAAAAATCACTAGACCCTAAGTTTTGGCATTGGTGGGGGTAATGACTGCAGTTGTATCTTATCGATAAATTTGGGATAATACAAGGATTTAGAAATGGAAACCTTATCCAAAACTATAAATGGCAAAACATTCACAAAGGGATAACCACTTCTTAGTATCTGGATTAATCCCATTAAATACCATTTCTGCTTTTATACCCCCTTCCCCCTCGTTGTCACATTTGTGTTGTCATGGTGATATTTGACAGAGATTAAAATATGGAGACAGAGCTTTGTGTTTTTTTACACTGTACTCTTCTGCGTGCGGTACAAAGAACGAGAGGCGGAGGCGCCTAAAGAACATCTTGTTTGCTTGTTTTGTTAACCATCAACGCTACTTTGTTGCTGGTAAAAATACCCTATGCAGATGTACCTGACACGTCTTACGATGAGTAATTCCATAAATCTGTAAACCAGGCTATTTAAGGAGCGAGGTGAGGAGTCTCTGTCGTTGCAGGGTTAATTTCCACGTTCTTTCTCTGCGGATTATGTTGCAGGAATTTGGACAATTTACAATTTCATATACGTTGATAATTCACAGTCCTCATCCGGCGACACTTCTCTCTTGTGAAACCAGGAGCTGGAATTTAACAAGAGGAGCTTTCTGCTCCCCCTGCAGAGCGTCTCGCTACCGGCCGAGTGTTTATACAAGAATAAGAGGTTACATAACCAGAAAGAGGGGGGAGAGACTTGTCCAACCTGATTTCTGTCCTCCTTATGTATAAAGCCATTTATAGGGCTCTGGTCCTTGGAGCCAATGCCGTCTAGGACTCAATACCAACTCAGCAAAACAGATATGTGAAGAATGTGCCACTATGTGCTGTGCAGATGGATATCGCTGTAGGGAGCAGCTTCTTAAAGGGATAGCCAACCTGGATAGAAATGTAAGGGGGGTGGGGAGGTAGGCAAGGGTCCGGGTCAAGATGAGGTAAAGCCCAACCAACTGTATAGGAAAGGGAAAGATGGAGAATGGTAAAGATGGAGGGGCAAGGGTCAGGGGCAAGAATTAAATAAAGGCCAGCCAACTGTAGAGGAAAGGGAATGATGGAGAATGGTAAAGATGGAGGGGCAAGGGTCAGGGTCAAGAATTAAATAAAGGCCAGCCAACTGTAGAGGAAAGGGAATGATGGAGAATGGTAAAGATGGAGGGGCAAGGGTCAGGGTCAAGAATTAAATAAAGGCCAGCCAACTGTAGAGGAAAGGGAATGATGGAGAATGGTAAAGATGGAGGGGCAAGGGTCAGGGTCAAGAATTAAATAAAGGCCAGCCAACTGTAGAGGAAAGGGAATGTGATGGAGAATGGTTAAGATGGAGGGGCAAGGGTCAAGAATTAAATAAAGGCCAGCCAACTGTAGAGGAAAGGGAATGTGATGGAGAATGGTAAGGGGAAAAAGTTGACCTCAAGATGAGATAAATCCTGTAGGGGAAAGGACATGTGATGGAAATTCGTAAGGTGCAAGGGAAGGGCAAAAGTCAGAGTCAAGGTGAGCTAATATCTATAGTGCTGTAGAGGAAAGAGAATGTGATGGAGAATGGTAAGGGGCAGTGGAAGGGCAAGAGTCAGGGTCAATATGTAATAAAGTCTATTGAACTGTAGAGAAACCGGAATGTGATGGAGATGGGCAAGAGTCATGGTCAAGGTTAGATAAAACTGTAGAGGAAAGGGAATGTGATGGAGAACGGTAAAGATGAGGTGAAGGGCAAGAGTCAGGGTCAAGATGTGATAAAGCCTATAGAGGAAAGGGAATGTGATGGAGAACGGTAAATGTGGATGGGAAGGGTAAGAGTCGGGTCATGATGTGATAAAACTTGAAAGGGAATGTGATGGAGAAGGAGAAGGCCGTGAGATAAAACCCATAGAAGTGTAGGGGAAAGGGAATGTGATGGAGAATGTTGAAGCTTTACCAAGGTAAAAGAAGGGAAAGGAAGAAATAAATACAGATAGAAGGTTAAATAGGGGGAGGGGAATTTGAGAGGGGTAAAAGGTTGAAAGTAAAAGGGGACGAGAATAAGTAATGGTGAAAAGGGAAGACAGGTTTAAATTGGGGACGTGGGAAAAAAAAACAGCCCCTCTATGATTGTAGTGTGTACTCCATCCCCCCCTCCCGCTGTGATTGTAGACATGATGGGAAGGGAACCCCCACTGAGGAACCTTGGGGTCTTTTGTCTGGAAACAACTTGTTCATCTTTTCGCTCACAGAACCGTCGTGTTGTTCATAGTATTTTGTGTTTTTGCCGACTCATACGAGACATTGAGGGTGGAAAAAGAGAGATGTGCAGACTTATTTCCCAGTTGAGTTCATTAGTGGAGCGGGTAGATGTGTACAGAGGGAATCCCTTTATTCATCTTTATTGCACTGTCAAAGGTGGCGGAGAAGGAAATGGCCCCCGGTGCTGTAGTATACGACAATAGTAATTGTACACTGCTCAGAAAAATAAAGGGAACACTAAGATAACACATCCTAGATCTGAATGAATGAACTAATCGTATGAAATACTTTCGTCTTTACATAGTTGAATGCGCTGACAACAAAATCACACAAAAATTATCAATGGAAATCAAATTTATCAACCCATGGAGATCTGGATATGGAGTCACACTCAAAATCACAGTGGAAAACCCCACTACAGGCTGATCCAACTTTATGTAATGTCCTTAAAACAAGTCACAATGAGGCTCAGTAGTGTGTGTGGCCTCCACGTGCCCGTATGACCTCCCTACAATGCCTGGGCATGATCCTGATGAGTTGGAGGATGGTCTCCTGAGGGATGTCCTCCCAGACCTGGACTAAAGCATCCGCCAACTCCTGGACAGTCTGTGGTGGAGGGAGCGAGACTTGATGTCCCAGATGTGCTCAATCGGATTCAGGTCTGGGGAACAAGCGGGCCAGTCCATAGCATCAATGCCTTCCACTTGCAGGAACTGCTGACACACTCCAGCCACATGAGGTCTAACATTGTCTTGCATTAGGAGGAACCCAGGGCCAACCACACCAGTATATGGTCTCACAAGAGGTCTGAGGATCTCATCTCTGTACCTAATGGCAGTCAGGCTACCTCTGGCAAGCACATGGAGGACTGTGCGGCCCCCCAAAGATATGCCACCCCACACCCTTATTGACCCACACCAAACCAGTCATGCTGGAGGATGTTGCAGGCAGCAGAACGTTCTCCACGGCGTCTCCAGACTGTCACGTCTGTCACATGTGCTCAGTGTGAACCTTCTTTCATCTGTGAAGAGCACAGGGTGCCAGTGGCGAATTTGCCAATCTTGGTGTTCTCTGGCAAATGCAAACGTCCTACACAGTGTTGGACTGTAAGCACAACCCCCACCTGTTAACGTCGGACCCTCATACCACCCTCATGGAGTCCGTTTCTGACCATTGGAGTGGACACATGCACATTTGTGGCCTGCTGGAGGTCATTTTGCAGGGCTCTGGCAGTGCTCCTCCTGCTCCTCCTTGCACAAAGGTGTAGGTTGCGGTCCTGCAGCAGGGTTGTTGCCCTCCAAGGCCTCCTCCACGTCTCCTGATGTACTGGCCTGTCTCCCGGTAGCGCCGCCATGCTCTGGACACTACGCTGACAGACACAACAAACCTTCTTGCCACAGCTCGCATTGATGTGCCATCCTGGGTGAGCTGCACTACTTGAGCCACATGTGTGGGTTGTAGACTCCGTCTCATGCTACCACTAGAGTGAAAGCACCGCCAGCATTCAAAAGTGACCAAAACATCAGAGAAGTGGTCTGTGGTCACCACCTGCAGACCCACTCCTTTATTGGGGTGTCTTGCTAATTGCCTATAATTTTCACCTGTTGTCTGTTCCATTTGCACCCTGAGTGGACAGTGTGATCTCACAGAAGTGTCATTGACTTGGAGTTACATTGTGTTGTTTGTGTCTTCCCTTTATTATTTTCAGCAGTGTATTTTATTGTCATTGGTTCTGTTATTGTGATATTAAACCAAGCGCAGTGGTAAAACGCTCTATTCATAAATCGTGCTTACTAGCCCACAAGGGCTGATTTTTGGGGACCCCATAACATAATATTGCAACCTCCTGAAAACTCTCACCCTCAGGTTATGCTTATTGCCATTTTAGGCATTGGTGAGGTTACCTTTTTTAAAACGGGAATTAACCATTTAAACTTGTACTACTGGAGCTACGATAGGCAAGAATACACACACACCCACACACACACACACACACACACACTGTGCTTTGTATTACTGTGATTTTTACATTGCTTTCTGTTACTTAATTTTTCGTCCATGTCATGGTGTGAAGGGAAGGTTTATGGATGTTGGAACTGTACTGCTGGAGCCAAGATAGGCAAGAATACATACATAGACTGTGCATTGTATTACTGTGATTTTACATTTCTCCCTGTGTCTTAATTACTCTGTCCATGTTCTGGTGTGAAGGAGGGTTTAGAGATGTGGGAACTATACGTCATACCTCCCTTTGTATAAGGGTACTGGTGTGGGACTCTTCCAGTTGTAAAATTTTTAAGACTGTTAATAATTGACTGATTAGTGGCACTTAAAGGGGTACTCCACCCCCTAGACATCTTATTTCCTATCCAAAGGCTAGGGGATAAGATGTCTAATAGCGGGGGTCCTGCCGCAGGGGACCCCCACGATCTTGGCTGCGGCACCCCAGACATCCGTTGCACTGAGCGAACTTTGCTTCATGCCGGATGACTGGCGATGCGGGGCGGAGGCTCGAGACGTCATGGCCCTGCCCCCTCAATGCAAGTCTATATATAAGGGGAGTGACTGCCGTCACGTTCCCCCCCCCCCCCCCCATAGACTTGCACTAAGGGGGTCGTGGCATCACAAACTGGGTACGCCCGTGAGGTCTCGAGCCTGCGGCACACATCGCTAGTCATCCGGCTAGCTCTAAACAAATGCCGGGTGCAGCAATGAGCGGCGGGACCCCCGCGATCAGACATCTTATCCCCTATCCTTTGATTAGGGGATAAGATGTCTAGGGGTGGAGTACCCCTTTAAAGGGGTACTCCACTGGAAAACATTTTATTTTAAATCAACTGGCTCCAGAAAGTTATTCAGATTTGTAAATTACTTTTATTTAAAAATCTTAATCCTTCCAGTACTTATCAGCTGCTGTGTACAACAGAAGTTCTTTTATTTTTTAATTTCCTTTCTGCCTGACCACTGTGCTCTCTGCTGACACATCTGTCCTTTTTAGGAACTGTTCAGAGCTGGATAGGTTTGCTATGAGGATTTGCTCCTACTCTGGACAGTTCCTGACATGGACAGAGGTGTCAGCAGAGAGCACTGTGGTCAGACAGGAAGCAAATTCAAAAAGAAAAGAACTTCCTGTGGATCATACAACTGCTGAGAAGTACTGGAAGGATTAAGATTTTAAAATAGAAGTAATTTACAAATCTGTTTCACTTTCTGGAGCAAGTTGATAAAAAAAAAAAATATATTTATATGTTTTCCAGTGGAGTTCCCCTTTAAGATCTGAAAACTTTTCTGACCTGAAGTTCTACGTATTCTCGTCTTTTGATTTGGTTTATATTGAATGTTTTAGCCCCTCCGACAATGTTTAGTTGAACTAATAAGCCAGCTGGGCAGATGCCAGGGCCTTCAGGAAACAACCATTAACAATTGTACTGCTGGAGCCAAGATAGGCAGGGGTACACACACAATCTGCATTGTATTACTCTCTACTCTCCCGGTGACCTCTCTCGATAGTGTCAGGTGGGACAGAGGGATTATGGATGTGGGAACCGGAATTATCCTGTCTCTATAAGACTATATGAGGTTTTGGGACTCTTTTAGGACTTTTAGTCCCTGTTCAGTGTAACCGACCTAAAGCTGACACCTCTTGCTTTGTTTTTGTTTGACCTTTCAGTAGTTACTTTCTTAAGAATGTTAATAATTGACTAATACAGGTACTTACATTCTTTGTCCAATTACTTATCTGACCAGTGTGGGGCACAGGGTTTATGTCAGTGCTTCCCAACCAGGGTGCCTCCAGCTGTTGCAAAACTACAACTCCCAGCATTCCCGGACAGCCAACGGCTGTCCGGGCATGCTGGGGGTTGTAGTTTTGCAACAGCTGGAGGAACCCTGGTTGGGAAGCACTGGCTTATGTGTTCTGGTCTTTTTGGGTCTAGGCCAAATACAGTGTATGTGTATATATGAATACATTTTGATAGTAGTTTAGATTCACTGGCGTCAAAAAAGAGTAAAGCAAAAGTGGACATACCCTTTAAAGGGGTACTCCGGTGGATTTTTTTTTTTTTATTGTTATTTTTTTTAAATCAACTGGTGCCAGAAAGTTAAACAGATTTGTAAATTACTTCTATTAAAAAAAAATCTTAATTCTTCCAGTACTTATTAGCTGCTGAATACTAGAGAGGAAATTATTTTCTTTTTTGGAACACAGAGCTCTCTGCTGACATCACGAGCACAGTGCTCTCTGCTGACGCCTCTGTCCATTTTAAAGGGGTACTCCCATGGAAAACGGATTTGTAAATCACTTCTATTAAAAAATCTTAATCCTTCCAGTACTTTTTAGGGGCTGTATACTAAAGAGAAATCCAAAAAGAAATGCATTTCCTGTGATGTCCTGACCACAGTGCTCTCTGCTGACCTCTGCTGTCCATTTTAGGAACTGGAGAAAATCCCCATAGCAAACATATGCTTCTCTGGACAGTTCCTAAAATGGACAGCAGAGGTCAGCAGAGAGCACTGTGGTCAGGACATCACAGGAAATGCATTTCTTTTTGGATTTCTCTTTAGTATACAGACCCTAAAAAGTACTGGAAGGATTAAGATTTTATAATAGAATTGATTTACAAATCTGTTGAACTTTCTGGCACCAGTTGATTTAGAAAAAAAAAATAATTTCCACGGGAGTACCCCTTTAAGAACTGTCCAGAGTAGGAGAAAATCCCCATAGCAAACATATGTTGCTCTGGACAGTTCCTAAAATGGACAGAGATGTCAGCAGAGAGCACCGTGCTCGTGATATCAGTTTAGAGCTCTTTGTTCTAAAAAGAAAATAATTTCCTCTGTAGTATTCAGCAGCTAATAAGTACTGGAAGGATTAAGATTTTTTAATAGAAGTAATTTACAAATCTGTTTAACTTCTGGTATCAGTTGATTTAAATTAAAAAAAATTAAAAAAAAAGTTTTCCACTGTAGTACCCCTTTAACCCTACCAGTGCTGAGCTTGTTAAAGTGTTCTATGTTTTATGTGATATGTAGTGGAAAAAAATAAGCAAAACCCCATAAATGTTGTTGTTATTTTTGACAGATCGGCAATTACAAGCGCGCAGTCAAGAGGATAGATGACGGACACAGGCTCTGCAACGATTTAATGAACTGTATACACGAGCGGGCAAAGATAGAGAAGGGTTACGCACAGCAGCTGACAGAATGGGCGAAGAGGTGGAAGCAGCTCGTGGAGAAGGGTAAGAAGGAGAAGCGATCACTGTAGTATCTAGGACTGTTCTGTAGGGGAGAAGATACTTGATATATGAAAAAATAGAAACAAAAAAGAATAGCGCGACAATGTGCCGTAAAAGTAGTTCTTAAAACACTGGGCAGAAGATGTCCGAACAGTTTTTGCTCACCTTGGGGTGTTGTGCATTGGGCACAACACCATGTAGTGCTTGTCTCCCGGTGCAACGGAAATGGCTGAATTTAGGAGGTGCGGCTCACACCGGGGCGTCCTGTGGGTCTGGAGGATGCAATGGATAGACTTTCTCCGAGACAATCGTGCTCAGGGGAAAAAAATCGGTGTCCAAAAAAGCGCTCTCTCCTCTGCGTCAGCTCGCGGGTATCGGATCCAAAAGGTGGTCATGAAAAGAAATAGCCTTGCTCGGTGGAGTAGTTTAGTAATGGAGTTTTATTGAGAAAAATCACAGATAACGCGTTTCGAGGGGCGGGACCCCCTCTTCGTCAGATCCAATGATCATTGGATCTGACGAAGAGGGGGTCCCACCCCTCGAAACGCGTTATCTGTGATTTTTCTCAATAAAACTCCATTACTAAACTACTCCACCGAGCAAGGCTATTTCTTTTCATGACCACCTTTTGGATCCGATACCCGCTAGCTGACGCAGAGGAGAGAGCGCTTTTTTGGACACCGATTTTTTTTCCCCTGAGCACGATTGTCTCGGAAAAACTCTATCCATTGCATCCTGTAGGGGAGAAGGGAATTTGCAACCGTTCCATGCGGAATGTTTCGAAGCCCTAAATTTGGGGACACAAAAATTTAACACAATGAACTGAGACCATTGTGTACTTGGCGTTGCTTCAATATTTCCATTGTGAATGTGTAAAAAAATAAATAAATAAATAAAAACGTATGCATAAACGATAGTAAATCCACTACTAGGGTCTTGTCCACACTGTGCAATTCCCCAGAATAATTCTGCAAAAATGTACTGCCCATAGACTTTAAAGGGGTATTCCGGTGGAATACTTTTATTTTTATTTTTATTTTTTTAAATCAACTGGTGCCAGAAAATTAAACATATTTGTAAATTACTTCTATTAATTTTTTTTTATCCTTCCAGTAGTTATTAGCTTCTGACTACTACAGAGGAAATTCTTTTCTTTTTGGAACACGGTGCTGACATCATGACCACAGTGCTCTCTGCTGACATCTCTGTCCATTTTAGGAACTGTCCTGAGCAGCATATGTTTGCTATGGAGATTTTCTCCTACTCCGGACAGTTCTTAAAATGGACAGAGATGTCAGCAGAGAGCACTGTGGTCATGATGTCAGCAGAGAGCTCTGTGTTCCAAAAGGGTTAAGATTCTTTAATAGAAGTAATTTACAAATCTGTTTAACTTTCTGGCACCAGTTGATTTACAAAAAAACAAGTTTTCCACTAGAGTACCCCTTTAATGGGATTCCGCGGTCCCAAGTTCAATTCCGCTGTCTTTAATTTAGCGTAGTTCCATGGCAGAATCCCATTGAAGTCAAGGGGCTTTAAATTTGAGCACAATTCTCTGTTTTGAGAACACAGAATTTTGCCGCAATTCAGTCGGACTTTGTGCGGAATTGCAGATATTCCGACGTGCGAACATAGCCTAATGTTTACATGATGGAATATTCTTCTATTAGGTCTCATTCGCACGGGTGGATTTCCTCTCATACTCGCAGCATGTTTCCCGCTGCGAGTTTGAAAGGGGGCGGGGTCTCCGCGGCCTGTCTGCAGCAGTTTTCAGCAGTGGATTCACGCTATTGAAAAGACCCTATTGACTTCCATGGGGTGTGTGGTGGGTTTTCTGCAGTGGAGAAAATGCTGACCAATATTGACGGCAGAGAGCACATCCCCGTTTCAAACTTGCAGCAGGAAACACCCTGCGAGATTGAAAGGGAATCTGCTTGTGTGAATGAGCCTTAACAGCATGTATGGTATTGAAGAGCTGCATTCACCCTACGTTTGCAGTCTATGGCTGCCAAATCAGACTCCGGTCGGCTCATTAATGTGAATGGGTTTTGGCTCTAGTCCGGCTGGGAAATTTCTAAACTGGGAGCTTCCGTATCCCAGCCGGACTGGCACCGAAACGATTCACTTTAATGAGCCGACCGAAGTCAGATAGTGACTCCAGGTGGCTAATTTTTGCCCCATGTCCAGTTTTGTGACCGGACCTAAAACCGTAGTATCCCCGGTTTTAGGTACAGTCACGAATCCAGATACGGGGCAATAATGAGCCATCTGGAGTCACTGTCTGACTCCGGTCGGCTCATTAAAGTGAATGGGTTTTGGCGCCGGTCCGGCCGGCATATGGGAGCTTCCGGTTTTGAAATTTCCCAGCCGGATCGGGAAGCCGTAGTCTGCAAACATAGTGTGAATGCAGCCTAACTCAGAGCTGAAATCCCTTAGTCTAATAATACGTGGAAAATGGAGAAAAACAGTCTTAGATGCGCTGTGCAAAACGTCAAGCCAGCACAGGACAATAAATATTTTGACACAATGGACGACGCGTTTCGGCACACAGAGTGCCTTCCTCAGGTCCAAACATACAGTGCAAATTCTGTGGTGGATCAGATGCAAGATTACACTTGTGGGGTTCCTGTGATGAGCGGTGAAGATTACACTTGTGGGGTTCCTGTGATGAGCGGTGAAGATTGCACTTGTGGGGTTCCTGTGATGAGCGGTGAAGATTGCACTTGTGGGGTTCCTGTGATGAGCGGTGCTGGCGTAGGTCTGCCTCTGGCAGACCTACGCCAGCACCACTCATCACAGGAACCCCACAAGTGCAGAATTGAACTTGAGTCTTCCCATCTGTGACCACGTTTTGCGCAGCGCCTCTAAGACTGTTTTTCTCCATTTTCCACGCGTTGCTCAAACTGGCGCAAGGGTCCAGTCTCGGTCAGAGTGCGTCAGCCATTACCTACTAAAACCATACTCCCACCGGTCCACTGCAAGTATTGGTCCCGGGAAACCTGGGACTAAGGCTTGCCATCCGATCTGGTGAGTATATCACTTAGGTGTGGTGGAGGGTCACACTAAGTCGGTATACGTAAACGAAGGGAGCGCCCCGTTTTCTTTTTCCCTCTTTCCTACGACTTAGTCTAATAATACTCTTTGGAAGAGATTTATCACAACCTGTGCAGAGGAAAAGTTGCCCAGTTGCCCATAGCAACCAATCAGATTGCTGCTTTCATTTTTGAAAAGGCCTCTGAAAAATGAAAGAAGCGATCTGATTGGTTGCTATGGGCAACTGGTCAACGTTTCCTCTGGACAGGTTTTGATAAATCTTCCCCTTTGCCTTTACCAGGGCCACAGTACGGCACCGTGGAGAAGGCCTGGCATGCCTTTATGTCCGAAGCAGAAAAAGTCAGCGAACTCCACCTAGAGGTGAAGAACGCGCTGATGAATGAAGACTTTGAGAAGGTGAAGAACTGGCAGAAGGAGGCCTACCACAAACAGATGATGGGCGGCTTCAAAGAGACCAAAGAGGCTGAAGATGGCTTCAGGAAAGCACAGAAGCCGTGGGCGAAGAAACTGAAAGAGGTGAGCGACTTGGATTTGTGAATTGTGGAGTAAAAAGGTAAAAACTTTGAAGCACACTGACTACACTAAGGCCGGGTTCAGACTATGGAAATATCCAAACAGAAAACCCTGTGCAGCAGCCTCCTATTGTTTTCAGTGGAAATTCTGCTGCACCGTGCGTTCTGCTGAATTTTCACGGCGGAGAATTCCACGCCATGGATATTCGATTTCCGGACTGTGCCAAAAGAATAAACCTGTTCCTAGTGTGAACCCAGACTAAGGGGCATTGCAATTATTTAACTGAGCAGGTATCACTTGACTCTTTCCATCATTCCCATAGACTTCTATGGAGATGGTCATGCACAAAAACATGGCCACCCCTCCACTGAATTCTATGGAGTCTCAGATGAAAATAGTATTGTGGGATCTTTGTTCCAGTAGGTCTATTTACGGCTTATATTATGACTATATACATAAGTACTGTGTTTCCAAACCAGTGTGCCTCCAGCTGTTGCAAAACTATACCCTCTAACAATGCACGGACAGCCTTTTGCTGTCAAGGCACGCTGGGGTTGTAGTTTTGCAACAGCTGGAGACACCCTGCTTGGGAAACCTTGCATTAAAGAAACGTTGGCCATACACATTAGAGGAACATCAACTGAACCTACCAGCTGAAACAACAGACTATCTGTTTTGTATGGGGCGTCCTCAGTGTCTTCTGGTGTAAAGACACTACATGTAGTCAGCGCTACATATAGTCTAGTGTAAGGACTCTACATGTAGTCTGGTGTAAGGACTCTACATGTAGTCTGGTGTAAGGACTCTACGTGTAGTCTGGTGTAAGGACTCTACGTGTAGTCTGGTGTAAGGACTCTACGTGTAGTCTGGTGTAAGGACACTACGTGTAGTCTGGTGTAAGGACACTACGTGTAGTCTGGTGTAAGGACACTACCTGTAGTCTGGTGTAAGGACACTACGTGTAGTCTGGTGTAAGGACTCTACATGTAGTCTGGTGTAAGGACTCTACGTGTAGTCTGGTGTAAGGACTCTACGTGTAGTCTGGTGTAAGGACTCTACCTGTAGTCTGGTGTGAGGACTCTACCTGTAGTCTGGTGTGAGGACACTACCTGTAGTCTGGTGTAAGGACACTACCTGTAGTCTGGTGTAAGGACTCTACCTGTAGTCTGGTGTAAGGACTCTACCTGTAGTCTGGTGTAAGGACTCTACCTGTAGTCTGGTGTAAGGACTCTACCTGTAGTCTGGTGTAAGGACTCTACCTGTAGTCTGGTGTAAGGACTCTACCTGTAGTCTGGTGTAAGGACCCTACCTGTAGTCTGGTGTAAGGACCCTACCTGTAGTCTGGTGTAAGGACCCTACCTGTAGTCTGGTGTAAGGACTCTACCTGTAGTCTGGTGTAAGGACTCTACCTGTAGTCTGGTTTGAGGACTCTACGTGTAGTCTGGTGTGAGGACTCTACGTGTAGTCTGGTGTGAGGACTCTACGTGTAGTCTGGTGTGAGGACTCTACGTGTAGTCTGGTGTGAGGACTCTACGTGTAGTCTGGTGAGAGGACTCTACGTGTAGTCTGGTGTAAGGACACTACGTGTAGTCTGGTGTAAGGACACTACGTGTAGTCTGGTGAAAGGACACTACGTGTAGTCTGGTGTGAGGACACTACGTGTAGTCTGGTGTAAAGAAGATTTTGGTTATAGTAGGTCAGTGGTTCTCAACCTGGGGTACAAGTACCCCCAGGGGTACTTAGCAGTTCTTCAGGAGGTACTTGAAAAAAAACAGTAATGGCAGCCACAGCCTCTGGTTACTGGTCTGGACCACTTTGAAAGAGATGGTTGGCTGACGTCACTGCACCAAGGAGCGGAGCTGGAGGACCGCAAAGGGGAAGAGCGGGCACTGGGCTGCTGTGGGCAGTAACTACCATCAGCTTTGTTGCTCCACTGCCCCTGTAGACCGGGGACCTACTACTATGAGCCATAGTAATAGGTCCCCAGACCAGAGGAGCAGTGGAGCATCAAAGCGGGACAGTATGGCGGCCTACAACTATATAAGGGGGCAGTTTGGGGGCCTACAGCTATATTTGGAGGCACAGAGGGGGCCTAACAACTTTATGTGGACACAAAGCAGGTACTATTACTGTGTGTGGCAATAAACATGGGAAGTTTGTAAATAGGTGGGTATTGTACTGCAGAAAGGAACCTAAAATGTTTGTTTGTCTGGTTCTGTGGAGAAGTCTTGTATGGGAGAAATCTTAATGGCGGTCTAGGCCAGATAGTGAAGACAAGAAAAGTAAACAACTCTGGTTAGAGAAGACGTCACCTGTAAATCTAGGGGAC
Source organism: Hyla sarda (assembly GCF_029499605.1). Taxonomy (NCBI): domain Eukaryota; kingdom Metazoa; phylum Chordata; class Amphibia; order Anura; family Hylidae; genus Hyla; species Hyla sarda. Next base: position 403,021,668 of record NC_079192.1, read on the forward strand.
TGGGGAGATAGGGAGAGGAACAGGGGGCCTGTTATAGAGGAAAGTAATATGAATTATACTATAATCATTACAAAATGTCTCTAATATGGGGGTACAACTTTTTGGGGATGGGCTGTCAAGGGGAACTCAGGAAAAAAAGGTTGAGAACCACTGTAGTAGTTGGACTTTCTGTCTAAATTTTGTCTCTCATCCCTGCTCAGGTGGAGGGAGCTAAGAAGGCCTACCATGCCGCATGTAAGGAGGAGAAATTGGCCATCTCCAGAGAGACCAACAGCAAAGCCGATCCCGCTCTCAATCCCGAGCAACTGAAGAAACTTCAGGACAAGGTGGAGAAGAGCAAGCAGGACTCTCAGAAGGTACCGGATATGGCGAACACTTTGTCTTCTCAGCAAATCTTCCAGCTGTATTGCTGGTGTAACGCCCTGAAGAGCAAATACAGCGTTGCGAGAAGGATTCACTTCACTTGTGGTGTTTTCTTAAGACACCGAACTAATAGGATCACCTACGGTCAGGAGACAAGTGTTTGTAAAAGCGCCGATGCATTGGCGTATCTTCACGCTCCAAGCCCTCCCAATGTAAACAGCCCCCCCCTCCCGGCCTACCATGTGCCTATTATTATAGTGGTGTCATTCTATGGGACTAAGATGGCTATGGGTGCCACCTCTGCACCCCCTATAGCAGTGGTCGTCAACCTGCGGACCTCCAGATGTTGCAAAACTACAACTCCCAGCATGCCCGGACAGCCAACGGCTGTCCGGGCATGCTGGGAGTTGTAGTTTTGCAACATCTGGAGGTCCGCAGGTTGAAGACCACTGCCCTATAGCTATGCCTCTGCTTAGTTTATTTTAAAGAGGTATTCCCCTGGAAAACTTTATTTATTTATTTTTTTAAATCAACTGGTGCCAGAAAGTAAAACAGATTTGTAAATTCCTTCTATTTAAAAATCTTAATCCTTCTAGTACTTATCAGCTTCTATTTACTCCACAGGAAGTTCTTTTCTTTTTGAATTTCCTTTCCAGTCTGACCACAGTGCTCTTTGCTGACACCTCTGTCCATTATAGGAACTGTCCGGAGCAGGATAGGATAGGATAGGTTTGCTATGGGGATTTTCTCCTGCTCTGGACAGTTCCTAAAATGGACTGAGGTGTCAGCAGAGCACACTGTGGTCAGACAGAAAGGAAATTCAAAAAGAATTTTGTGGAGCAAATAGAAGCTGATAAGTACTAGAAGGATTAAGATTTGTTTAATAGAAGTAATTTACAAATCTGTTTAACTTTCTGGCACCAGTTGATTTAAAAAAAAGTTTTTCAGGGGCGTATCCTTTTAAGGTCAATCTGGCGCTTTAGCACCACCATATTGACTAAGTTTTTTATCTCGTTTACTTTGCTTTTCTCATTACTTTTGAAGTTTGTTTTTTCCCGAGAATAGTCACGTGACCACACACCTTCAATAGCTGTTGGCCAATAACACGTGTGAGTGGCAGCTATTCTTCGAGTTCTCCCCGTATGCAATGGGCATGGCTGTGTATCCTTTTGTCGTCAGTAGGGGACAGCAGAATAAGCTGCACCTTAAAGGGGTACTCCACTGGAAAACATTATTTTTTTTTTTTAAATCAACTTGTGTTAGAAAGTTACAGATTTGTAAATTACTTCTATTAAAAAAAATCTTAATCCTTCCAGTACTTATTAGCTGCTGAATACTACAGAGGAAATTATTTTCTTTTTAAATTTCCTTTCTGTCAGGACCACAGTGCTCTCTGCTGACACCTCTGTCCATTTTAGGAATTGTCCAGAGTAGGAGCAAATCCCCATAGCAAACCTATCCTGCTCTGGACAGTTCCTGAAAAGGACAGAGGTGTCAGCAGAGAGCACTGTGGTCAGACAGAAAGGAAATTAAAAAAAACAAAAAAAAAACTTCCTGTGGAGTATAGAACAGCTGATAAGTACTGGAAAGATTAAGATTTTGAAATAGAAGTCATTTACAAATCTGTTTAACTTTCTGGCACCAGATGATTTAAAAAAAAATTGTTCTCCAGCGGAGTACCCCTTTAAAGCTGGCCATATACCTACATTAGAGCAGTGCTTCCCAACCAGTGTGCCTCCAGCTGTTGCAAATCACCTGCAGCACATCACCTCCATTTAAAACTGTAACTGCGCCTGGTGAAGTTCCATTTTTCTCTGCTTATGCTTCTACTGTTGTGAAGCGGTGAGCGAGGACCCCCACCGCGCCTTCATCCCATTCTTCTACTCAAGTCATGTCTCTGCCATTGTTACATGAAGCCCTGTCCTCGTCACCATTGCAGCCACTCGTTCCTCCTGAAACACTCTGTGCTGTCAATGACTCCATTAGTTGCTACACTTCCAAAAAGGAAACAAAACCAGACAAAGGAGAGAACGGTTGCTGATACACACGTACGCACGTCGCGGTGAGAAAGGATGCCCCCTACTCCGATGTCAAATCCATTATTTACGAGGGGCCTCCATGAATTATTGAATGACTTCTTACAGTCTGCGGAGATGTAGATCAGGATTCTCATACATAACAAGAGGTCACCGTCCTCCCGGACCACTATGGGTTCCGCGCCGTAGAGGAGACGCTCTGCAGATACAAGGGGATGAGGAAAACGACCGATGAATAAAACATAGACCCCCCCCCCCCCTTTTTCAAGTGTTTTTATGAATATTCTGCTCATTTTCACCCCCAAAAGTTACATCTGAGCATATACAGTGATCCCTCAACTTACAATGGCCTCAACATACAATAGTTTCACCATACAATAGTCTTTTCTGGTCCATTATAACTTGAAACCAGACTCAACATACAATGTACAGACAGTCCAGATCTGCGAAACGTGTCAATGACTGGAAGAACCGACCAATCAGAAAGGGCATTTTACTGCTGAAACCCACTGTATTACTGAAGTGCATGCACTGACTGGCTGTCTGGTAGCACCCCCTACAGTACAGGGAGGTATTACATGTTCTGTACTACTCTTTACCTGTATTACTGAAGTGTATGCACTGACTGGTGTCTGGTATCGCCCCCTACAGTACAGGATGGTACTACATGTTCTGTACTACTCTTTACCTGTATTACTGAAGTGTATGCACTGACTGGTGTCTGGTAGCGCCCCCTACAGTACAGGGTGGTACTTCATGTTCTGTACTACTCTTTACCTGTATTACTGAAGTGCATCCATTGACTGGTGTCTGGTAGCGCCCCCTACAGTACAGGATGGTACTACATGTTCTTTACTACTCTTTACCTGTATTACTGAAGTGCAGGCACTGACTGGCTGTCTGGTAGTGCCCTCTACAGTACAGGGAGGTATTACATGTTCTGTACTACTCTTTACCTGTATTACTGAAGCGTATGCACTGACTGGTGTCTGGTAGGGCCCCCTACAGTACAGGGAGGTATTACATGTTCTGTACTCTTTACCTGTACCAGGGTTAGGTGCTCGTTTGGACACCAGGTGAGGGCGGCTCTATTTTACTTTTTTAGGACATTGTGTACTGTACAGGACCCTGAAGAAGCTCCTGTCCTCTACATAGACAGTGATTACAGCTCCCAGCAGATCTTTATTACTTTTATATGTAAGGATTTGCTTTATCTATATTAGTTATCTACTTATTTTTCTTTAGTCCTCACTTTTTCCTATTTTGGATGACATTTTGGTGGCTTCAGAACCAATTACCAGGTTTCCATAGAGTTATGGTCTCGACATACAATGGATTCAACATACAATGGTCGTCCTGGAACCGATTAATATTGTAACTTGAGGGATCACTGTATAATGATAAAAGGCAAGGGCCTATGTACCATAGAGACAGACCATGCATCAGGAAGAAGCAGCACAGAGTATTTCAGGAAGAGTGTGCTGATACAGCGAACATGACACCCGAGTAACAAGGACTGTAAGAGATTCGACTGGAAAAGGCAGCACAGAGTATTTTAGGAGAAAAATGTGCCTGTTATGTGAGAAGAAATGACTACGTATGGCAGGGTTTCCCAAACAGGGAGCCTCCAGCTGATGCAAAACTACAGCTTCGGCTGTCCGTAAATGATCCGTACTTCTATGATTTAAAGGGGTACTCCAGTGGAAAACAATTTTTTTTTAAATCAACTGTTGCCAGAAAGTTAAACAGATTTGTAAATGACTTCTATTTAAAAATCTTATTCCTTCCAGTACTTATCAGCTGCTGTATGCTCCAGAGGAAGTTGTATTTCTTTCTGGAATTCTTTTCAGTCTGACCACATTGCTCTCTGCTGACACCTCTGTCCATGTCAGGAACTGTCCAGATTAGATGCAAATCCCCATAGCAAACATATCCTGCTTTTGACAGTTGCTAAAATAGACAGAGATGACGTCAGAGAGCACTGTGGTCAGAAAGAACAGAAATTCAAAAAGAAATACAACTTCCTGTGGAGCATACAGCATTTAAGTACTGGAAAGATTAAGATTTTTTTTTAAATAGAAGTCATTTACAAATCTGTTTAACTTTCTGGCACCAGTTGATTTGGAAAAAAAAAATGTTTTCCACTGGAGTACCCCTTTAAGGAGGATTGCCTTGTCTTTGTACACAGGGAAGTATACACACCAGTCCAGCACACTCTTGGCATGCACTTGCCCCTAGGGGGGCCTTTAGACACTTCACAGATATAAATTGTGGATATCGTAGACCTCCCGATATGCCAAAACTGACATGTGACCAGAGCCCAAGGCAATGAAGTAGTTAATCCCTTTGTAATCACATTTTCCCCAGCACCATGTCAGCCGCTCCCTGTTGACACACACAAGCCTCCTCCGTGTCTGTATTAGTCCAGATTAGCTATCGGCAGTCACGTGACTGCTTCTAACGTAAGAGGACTTCTTAAATTTTTGTTCGGTCTTCGGCTTCCACATGGGTGAAAAGCAAATTGTTTATTTTGTGGATAGGTATAAAATTCTCATAAGCTGCCCATACACCTCTTGAAAAGCCCCATACACGTGCACACTCAGCTCGGCTGATTGTGCATGTGTTCTTTATTGGGATGATGGAATAAAGAGACTTCTCTACATCAACCAGGGTGCCTCCAGCTGTTCCAAAACTACAACTCCCAGCATGCCCGGACAGCCAAAGGAGTAAATGGTAGAGATTCTTTTCAGGTTTGGTGTAAATGACTGATCCTCCATCCTTCTGTCTTACAGACCAAAGAGAAATACGAGAAGGCCCTTAAGGACCTAGACAGCGCCACTCCGCAGTACATGGAGAACATGGAACAAGTGTTTGAGCAGTGCCAGCAGTTTGAGGATAAGAGACTCCGCTTCTTCCGTGATCTACTCTCCGATGTTGAGAAACATCTTGATCTGTCCACTTTGGACAGGTAAAAGATTTCATACAAATTACAAATGAGTTAATTGGATTCATGGTGTGCAAAAGAATAGAGATGGATATATAGGGATAAATGGGAAGCAGTAGATGGGTTGGGATGGTTGGATCAAGATGGGTTTGGAAGGTTAAATTGAGTTGGGTTGGATCGAGATGGATTGGGATGGTTGTGTGGAGAGAGATTGGGATGGTTGTGTGGAGAGAGATTGGGATGGTTGTGTGGAGAGAGATTGGGATGGTTGTGTGGAGAGGGATTGGGATGGTTGTGTGGAGAGGGATTGGGATGGTTGTGTGGAGAGGGATTGGGATGGTGATGTGGAGAGGGATTGGGATGGTGATGTGGAGAGGGATCGGGGATGGTGATGTGGAGAGGGATCGGGGATGGTGATGTGGAGAGGGATCGGGGATGGTGATGTGGAGAGGGATCGGGGATGGTGATGTGGAGAGGGATCGGGGATGGTGATGTGGAGAGGGATCGGGGATGGTGATGTGGAGAGGGATCGGGGATGGTGATGTGGAGAGGGATCGGGGATGGTGATGTGGAGAGGGATCGGGGATGGTGATGTGGAGAGGGATCGGGGATGGTGATGTGGAGAGGGATCGGGGATGGTGATGTGGAGAGGGATCGGGGATGGTGATGTGGAGAGGGATCGGGGATGGTGATGTGGAGAGGGATCGGGGATGGTGATGTGGAGATGAAGAGGGATCGGGGATGGTGATGTGGAGATGAAGAGGGATCGGGGATGGTTGGGAGATGAAGAGGGATCGGGGATGGTTGGGAGAAGATAAATTGGTCTGAATGGGGGGGATGATGTATTGCGTTGGATAGATCTGAATGGGGAATAATGGTTGGATCAAAAGGGATCAGGATGGTTGGTTCAAAAGGGATGGTTGGATCTGAATAGGAAGTGATGGATGGTTGGATCAGGATGTAGGGAAGAATAGATTTGGTTGGATAGTTCTGAATGGGGAGTTATGGTTGGATCGAAATGGATCAGGATGGGGGCATGATGTATTAGCATGGTTAGATTGGGATGAATGTATCATGTCCTATAAGTCTGTGGAGGGATGGATGGCTCAGGATGGGGAGCGTGGTGGATGGATTTAGATGAATAGATTGGGATGGTGAGTGATCGATGGGGGTGCAATGGTTAGGTTTAGATAAATGGATTGGGATGGGAAGCCTGGATAAGATGCATAGGGAGGGATTATATCGGCATTATATGGATGAATCAAGGTGGGGAATGATGGTGGATAGAGATGGATGGACATAGGTATTATATGTTATATGTTGTTCATGTAATATTGTCACAGGTCTTTGAGTCTTCCCTATGGGACCTCACACAAAGTGTGGTGTAAACTTAAGACCCTTTTGAGTGGGACGATTATAAGGCAAATGAACTTTCCAAGAGACGCTCGTTCCCTATAGTTAGCTCAGGTAAAAGGGCCGACGAACAAGCAAACACTTGTTCGTCCTTTTGTGCGACCATTTAAGATATGACCATCTGGCGCACGCCGCCCCGTTCTGCTGACAGTGATGCATTTGAACGGCCGCACGATTGATTGATCCTTGTAAAGCCTCTGATCACCATTGAGAACATCAGTGTGAATATCCCCCACTGCTTATTCATTATTGCCTTAAACACTCCAGTGACCCTATTGATTTAGCCCCTAAAACAGCCTATGAATAAACATGATACGCCGCCCCCAGTACTGACCACTTTGTGAAATAAAGTTTTATAAATATAGCTCATGTTTTTTCCCCCCAGTTATTCCAGTGTATACAGAGACCTGGACTACTCCATAAAGTCGGCCGACGTTCTGGAGGACCTCAAGTGGTTCAAGAACAATCACGGGCCGGGGATGTCTATGAACTGGCCCCAGTTTGAGGTAAGGGGTGAGGGGGGGGGGGAGGGGTATTGTCTGTATATTGAGGACACATCTAGATCTCTCCTCCTGTAATCCAGCCCGACTCTCTGTAAACCGCTGATTCCTACACAATCCCAACACTGATCCCTCAGCAATGCAGAGAATTCAAGGACAGAGCGGTCGCCCCCCCCTCCCCTACCCGGAGGATGACCGCCGCTCTGTACACCACCGCTCTGTACGCCGCCGCTCTGTACGCCGCCGCTCTGTACGCCGCCGCTCTGTACGCCGCCGCTCTGTACGCCGCCGCTCTATACACCGCCGCTCTATACACTGTCTATAGCAGTGGTCTTCAACCTGCGGACCTCCAGATGTTGCAAAACTACAACTCCCAGCATGCCCGGACAGCGAACGGCTGGCCGGGCATGCTGGAAGTTGTAGTTTTGCAACATCTGGAGGTCCGCAGGTTGAGACCACTGGTCTATAGTGACATTGGCTGCAGCTGGATTATCAGGAGGGTTAATACTGGCGTCATGCCGAGGAGATTTCCACATACCGCCACAATGTTACATCACCGGAATTACAATGACTATTAAACGTCTTCACGTTGTGTTCTCCATGTTAATAATTCTCTTCCTGTCTCTCCTGCCTCACTGGATCGAAGGATGAAGTAAGTAGCGCCCCCTATCTTTACGTATACGTCTTATCTGGGTCACGCAGCAACATGTCAGCGCACCAGCGTTTTGTGTTATTAGATCAGGACCCCGCAGGAGCTCAGTCTGTGTTGACCAGCGTTCCCCTTACTGTGGCTCTCAAACTGTTTCAAAACTACAACTCCCATCATGCATCGCAGAGCACGATGTGATTTGTAGTTTTGCTACATGATATGCCGTGGGGGCATGATGGGAAAAGTGGTTTCCGACAGGGCATGATGGGAGATGTAGTTTTGCAACGAGGCATAATGGGAGATGTAGTTATGCAAAAGGGCGTGCCTTGGGGGCACACTGGGAGTTTTGCAACAGGGCATGATGGGAGTTGTAGTTATGCAATAGGGCATTCTGTCAGGGCACACTAGGAGTTGTGGTTTTGAAACAGAACATGCTATCCAGGAACAGTGGGAGCCATCGTTTTGCCATTGGGCAATACGGAAGGTGAAGTTCCACAACGGCATGATGGGAGTTGTAGTTTTGCAACATTGCATGATAGAACATGTTGGAAGTTGTACATTTGCCACAGGGTTTGCTGTCATGATGGGAGTCATAGGGGAAGATTTATCAAAACAGGTCTAGAGGAAAAGTTGCTGTGTTGCCCATAGCAACCAATCAGATCGCTGCTTTCATTTTTGAAAAGGCCTTTGCAAAATGAAAGAAGCTAGCTGATTGGTTGCTATGGGCAAAAGTTGCTGAGTTGCCCATAGCAACCAATCAGATCACTACTTTCATTTTGCAGAGGCCTTTTTAAAAATGAAAGCAGCGATCTGATTGGTTGCTATGGGCAACTCAGTAACTTTTCCTCTGGACAGGTTTTGATAAATCTCCCCCATAGTTTTGAAAAGCAGGAGAGCCACAGGTTGAGGAACAGTAATTTAGGTTATACCTACTAATGCGTTTTGTAATATACATTCCCTTACAAAGCATGCTGATACTTGTAGTTCCTCATCAGTCAAAACATGGGGGGAGATTTATCATTGCTTTTTGAGCATTTTTTTTTTTTTTTGTCTATGTTTTGGCGCAGTTCAGGTGCAAGCAGCATATTTAGCGACTTTTATGTGTCTTTTTATATAGACAGTTTCACTTGTTTGGGGGAGATTTATCAAAACCTGTTCTGAGGAAAAGTTGCTGAGTTGCCCATAGCAACCAATCAGATTGCTTCTTTCATTTTTGAAATGGCCTCTGAAAACTGAAAGAAGCGATCTGATTGGTTGCTATGGGTAACCCAGCAACTTTTTCCTCTCGACAGGTTTTGATAAATCTCCCCCTTTTTGCCTACCCCTAGAACTTTTTCTTTTTGACCGTGCAGTGGTCACATGTTTATCATTTTCGACTTTTGTCAAAAGTCGCTATTTTGTGCGCAAAGGAACTTTTTTAGGCGCAAAGCTACACCACCTACCAGTAGGCGTGAGAATCGCTTCTATCTTCCGCAATTCAACCTTCAACCTTTAACCTCTTGTGGACGACAGCGTCCCACTCCCCTTCTATGACACACGCTCAGGAGCTGAGTGCAGGTCATAGCTGGGTGGTCCTGGCGGCTATCTGCCACCAGGACCTATCTCTAATGCCAGACATCACCGATCATGGTGATGCCCGGCTTTAACCCCTTAGACACCGCAATCAAATTTGATTGTCTGTACATTGCTTGTAAAGTGGAACATTATGGTATGGACTAAGTTTGGGGATGTCCAGGACTAGAAAAACATAGCTGCTTTCTTTCAGCAACAGCGCCACACTTGTCCTCGGGTAGTGTGCGGTATTGCAGCTCAGTCAAATTCACTTTGATTGGGCTGTAATACCAGACGCAACCCGTGGACAGATGTCAAAGCGGCCATTTTTTCTAGTCGTGTACAAGCAACCCCTTTAACAAATTTATGTAGCTTAGCTCCCCCTACTGTTAAGTGGTGATATCATGTTACATCAGATCTATGTGTGATATAATGGAGAGATCGTCCTGAAAAGGGCAGGTGGGTCCCCAGGCATATGGTCTGACCTTTGTCTCATAATGGCAGATATCTATCTGTCTATTTAAAAAAAATATTATAATAATAATAAATAAAAAATAAATATATATATGTATATATATATATATATATATATATATATATATATATATATATATATATATGTGTGTGTGTATATATCTGTGTGTGTTTATGTAAGATAGATAGAGAGAGAGAGATATAGATATAAATCCTATCTATATTATATAATTAATATATAAATATATATATATATATATATATATATTAAAATGATATCTTATGTATTAATAAAATTATATATAAATATATATGATGCATCTATGTATTAATAAAATTATATGTATATTTTTCTAAGATTCTGCTGCAATACCAAAAAAAAGCTGTGTAGAAAAAAAATTATAATAATACACTGTCGTTAATGGTGCATGTAACACAACCGGGAAGCTTCAGGCTTAATTCCCTCTGATATTTTGTGTTGTCATGACAACTGGGTGGTGGTTATCCTGGCGTTCCAGTTACATCTTGTGACAGTCGGCACGATCCACCGTTTTTTTTTTTTTGTTAGATTTTTTTAAACCCCCCCCCCCTCCCCGTTGTTACTGTATCCACCATCCTCCTATCTCTCGCATGTTGCATGTTCTGTTTTATTTAATTCGCTTTCCTCCCGAGAGACAAATAAAAATGGCCGCTGTTCTAGTTTATACCTTACATTCTTTGCACACTGTTGCCCCCTAATGGAGAGAGGCGCCAACTGCACAGTGGGTACTCATTTTCGTCTTGTTTTGTAGGAATGGTCTGCCGACCTAAACCGTACGCTGAGTCGAAGAGAGAAGAAGAAGCCCGCCGAAGGGGTCACTCTCACTGGAATCAGTCAGGCGGGCGAGGGGTCGCTGCAGAATAAACACAGCAGGTGGGTCTGCTTATTTGTCTCTAGTCAGGTAGTGCCGCGGCTTTTTCACTCCATTTTGTGGAATCACACCTGAGTATTACAAGTTAAAGGGGGTTTCTGGCTTTAATATACCCAATTGCATAGTAATGGGTTAACAGCAGGGTTCGGTTATATGTTAAAGAGTCCCTCTACAGCAGTGTTCCCCGACCTGTCGTCCTCCAGTTATTGCAGAACTACAACTCCCATGATGGCTGTCCACCATGGCATGTTGGAAGTTGTAGTTTTGCAATAGCTGGAGGATGACCGGTTGGTGAACACTGTAGCAGAGGACAAGGCATGTCAATGCATTACACAAACAGCCTTATTGATTTTGTACTGTAATGCCTCAATTTTCCTCCGGAGGCGCTGCAGGGAAAGGGAATGCTTGCTGCCAAAGTTGATCTATCCATTTCAGCTGGTTGCCGGTTGCATGATCATCTTATTTATGGGAAAAAATTGGAGGAGCCCTTAAATGGACACTCTCGTTAAAACAAATTTTTGCTATTGCACTCCTTATGGTAAATAAAAAATATTAGTAATATACTTTGTTTTTTAAAAAAAAATGAAGTTTTCTATGTTTTATTTGTGCTTAAAAAAGCTCAAGAGCACATTTTCCCCCATCTTATACACAGACTTAGGACCAAAACCCAAACACATGAAGTGCAGCCTGGAGTGCTGAGGGGGGGAGGGGGTGTCCAACCAACAGCATATGGTAGGTAAGTGTGAGAGGAGCTATGATTGGATGAGGCTGGACACCCCCCCCCCCCCCTCAGCACTCCAGGCTGCACTTCCTGTGTGTGGATCTCGGTCCTAAGTCTGTGTATAAGATGGGGAAAATGTGCTCTTGAGCTTTTTTTAAGCACAAATAAAACATAGAATTTTTTTTTATAAACAAAGTATATTAGAAATATTTTTTATTTACCATAAGGAGTGCAATAGCAAAAATTAGTTTTAATGAGAGTGACCCTTTAAAGGAGTACTGCAGTCTAAGACACTTATCCACTATCCAACCGCTGGGACCCCCCGCGATCTCCCGTATGGGGACCCGGCATTGCCGCGGCTAATGCGTGTTTGTCGTCGACCTCACAAAGGTCGATGACCCGCTCCTCCATAGAGCTCTATCGGAGCAGTGGGGATGCATGAACGCTGCACCTCCACCTCTCCCATTGAGGCCGGGGCCCCCAGCGTTCGGACCCCCCAGGATCAGACATTTATCACCTACAGGGGATGTGTCTGGGGCTGCAGATCTCCTTCAAAGCAGTGTTTTCCAACCAGGGTGCCTCCAGCTGTTGCAAAACTACTCTCAGCATGCACAGAGTTGTAGTTTTGCAACAGCTGGAGGCACGCTGGTTGGGGAAAATACTGACCTTGACTATGGAAGAGATGTAAGGGGTAACCGCTCAGGTATAGGGTACAAAACGAGAGGTTTGTAGGGTTGTTACATCAAAGTCCCTTGTGACCACTAGGGGCACATTCTTTCCTAATTTTACCATTAACCCTTGAGTGTCTCTTCTATGATGTCCTCTCCTGTATATGTAGGATGTTTGATGTGCCTTGCTCTCTTCTTCCCCACGTAGCCATCTTAGCGTCCAGTCAGTACAGTCCACACAGTCGAGTAACAACCCGTTCGAGGATGAGGAGGAGACGCCCAGTATCATTGAGAAGGAGGACAGTAAAACGAAAAAGTTGGTGACGCCGCTGTTCCCTTGTTGTCTCTTCTGGCCTCTGCACTCTTTGTTTGTCCATAGGAGCCGCGGAGCACAGCGCATGACACTCCACTCCGTCCACTCGTTCTCTCCCTAACCGCGTTTTATTCCTTCCTTCTCTTCCCTCCAGCAGCGGACACTAACATAATGTTTTCTCTTCCTGTCGTCTATTAATGGTGCCTTTTTTTATTAACTGGAAACTGGCATGTGGGTGTTCAGGGTCTTTCCCAAACCTCTGCCTCCACTTTGTGGGCTTGTAAAGGTAATTCTACCTCAGTTTGGGGTTGTACAGGATTGAAGATAAAACATTATTTAAAAAATTATATATATTATTTATTAGTATTTTATTTATTTATTAAACAGCGCCACACTTGTCCACAGGTTGCATGTGGTATTGCAGCTCCATCTATTTAAAGAATCACTTTGTGTTTTTCTTTATATAGTGCAGCATAGGCTATTATTAGAGAATAATGTAGTTTGGTTCTTGTGTATGCCTTGTGCTTACCTGTTTTAGCTGATGTGGCGGGAATGAGATTTCATACATGTTCATTGCACATAGAAGCATTGAAATGATTTCCTAATGCTGCCTACATTTCCAATGAATCCTCTAGCTTTGCTGAGAGAGGGTGTTGAGCCTGGTGATCTGGACTCCAGCAGCAGAGACTCATAAGTGGGTTGGGGTCAGTTCACATTGTGTCCAGTTTTGGTACTTTTTGGTGAACACAGCCTTAGGGGAGGTGTATAACTACTACATATGCTGATCCTATAGAAGTAGCAGCAGTATACAGAGAGAGCTGGAGAGGATGCGTATAACTGCTATATATCATGATCCTATAGATATAGCAGCAACAGTATACAGCTAGAGGGGAGGTATATAACTAATATATATCCTGATTCTATAGAGATAGCAGCAGCAGTATACAGATAGAGCTAGAGGGGAGGTATATAACTACTATATATCCTGATCCCATAGAGATAGCAGCAGCAGTATGTGAGTTGCCAGAAGAGTCTGATAGGTGATGATGTCATCCTGTAGTTCTCAGGAAGTCAGCTGACCCAGGACTGACACATTAAAGTGGTACTCCGGTGGAAAACAAGTCTTTTTAAGTCAAATGGTGCCAGAAAGTTAAACAGATTTGTAAATTACTTCTATTAAAAAAATCTTTACCCTTCCAGCTGTATGCTACAGAGGAAACTCTTTTCTTCTTGAATTTCTCTTTTGTTTTATCCACAGTGCCCTCTGCTGACACCTCTGTCCGTGTCAGGAACTGTCCAGAGCAGCATAGGTTTGCTATGGGGATTTTCTCCTGCTCTGGACAGTTCCTGATACGGGCATCAGGTGTCAGCAGAGAGCATGGTGGACAAGACAAAAAAGAAATTCAAAAAGAAAAGAATTTCCTCTGTAGCATACTGCTGCTAAAAAGTACTGGAAGGGTAAATAGTTTTTTAATAGAAGTAATTTACAAACCTGTTTAACTTTCTGGCACCAGTTCATTTAAAAAAAAGTTTTCCACTGGAGTACCCCTTTTAAGCACTGTGATTTCTTGTGTGTCAGACTTGTGATCACATGACCCAGTTACAGTAATGAAAAGCATGAATGCAGCTGTGCTGGAATAAAACAGATAGTGCTGTACTACTAGTGAAGGGGAGTGTGCCTGAAAAACAAAAACAGAATGCTTCTTTAATTCATGTGCTGCAATACCACACACAACCTATGTGTGTAGCCATGTTATCTTTAATATTTTTTTAACCCCTGTGCAACCCCTTTATCATTTATGGCATGGATCCCAACATAGGACTCAGATTGGTATGTGAGTGGACTGAGCAGGTATATACAAAAATTTTAAAAATATAAATATATATATATATATATATATATATATATATATATATATAATATTTTTTTTATATAATATTATATTTAATTTTTTCTTCAAATTTTTGTATATACCTGCTCAATCCCCTCACTTATTGCATACCAATCTGAGTCCTATGTTGGGATATATATATATATATATGTGTGTGTGTGTGTATATATATATATATATATATATATATATATGTATATGTGTGTGTGTGTGTGTGTGTGTGTGTGTGTGTGTATATATATATATATATATATATATATATGTGTGTATATATATATGTGTGTATATATATATATATATGTGTGTGTATATATATGTGTGTATATATGTATATATATGTGTGTATATATATATGTGTGTATATATGTATATATATATATATATGAGACTGATCGCATCTAGAGAACATTGCGATGTAGTTGCGGGGTAGAATACCTTTAATCCCATATGGGGTCAGTGGAGACCAAGCACTACTTCTCTTCTTTGGGAAAACACTTGGGATTGTGTTTGGTCTAGTCTGACTATGAAGTGCACATGGGTTTTCCTATAGGACGTTACATTTATCACATTGTACAGGAAGCTGCACCAAGTAGGGCAAGTCCACACAAGGTTTGAAAATGCTACACATCTACTAGACCAGTGTTTCCCAACCAATGTGCCTCCAGCTGTTGCAGAACCACAATTCCCAGCATGCTTGCTGTGGTTTTTTTTCTCTACCACAAAGATGCAGGAAAAATCTGTGATTTAGAATGGCTACTGGTTAGCAGTAGCATTATGCCAGTGTTTTCCAACCAGTGTGCCTCCAGCTGTTGCAAAACTACAATTCCCAGCATGCTGGGAGTTGTAGTTTTGCAACAGCTGGAGTCACACTGGCTATCCAGGCATGCTGGGAGTTGCAGTTTTGCAACAGCTGGAGGCACACTGGCTATCCGGGCTTGCTGGGAGTTATAGTTTTGCCACTGCTGGATGCCCACTGACTATCAAGGAGAGCTGGGAGTTGTAGTTTTGCAACAGCTGGATTCACACTGGTTGTCCAGGCATGCTGGTAGTTTTAGTTTGGCAACAGCTGGATGCACACTGGTTGTCCAGGCATGCTGGGAGTTGTAGTTTTGCAAAAGGGGAAGGTGCACTGGCTGTCCGGACAAGCTGGGAGTTGTAGTTTTGCAACAGTTGTAGGCACGCTGGCTGTCCAGGCATGCTGGAAGTTGTAGTTTTGAAACAGCTGGAGGCACACTGGTTGGGAAACACTGGCATAATGGAACGGACCTTGCAGACAAATACATTGGGTCCGAACTATCAGCAGTATGGCCGCAACGATCTTAGACTTGGTGAGGTCTTGCAGGCAGGACAGTCTGAACCAGCGACTACTGCCCTACCGCCTGCGCTGTTCTTGTGCTTACTAACCAAATTCGGAATCCGTCCATTGATCCTGTAGTGTAAGGAGGCATCAGGCCTTGTTATTTCTATATAAGCCGACTTGTATGCATGAGCCGTATTCACCTAACCTGCCTCTTTGTTTTTCTCTGTAAAAAAAAAAAAAAAAATGTGCAAAACTGACCGCAGATTGCTTTGGCCTGCTCTATGGTTATAGTCGCTGCACCTCCCCCTACATGCCACGTGTATATAGTTTCTTACCCGGCTTGTACCTTTTTTACATTGCAGCGTCAGCAGCTATGAGAAGAGTTACCCCACAGAATGGTCGGATGACGAGTCCAACAACCCCTTCACCAGCAGCGACGCCAATGGAGACAGCAACCCGTTCGACGAGGAGGCTGCCGGAGGAGTAGAGGTCCGGGTCAGGGCACTGTACGACTACGAGGGGCAGGAGACGGACGAGCTCAGCTTTAAAGCTGGTAAGGATTTGACCACGTACGTTCAGGTGGTGCCCCGTGTTATAGCTTGGGGTGGGGTTTCCCAACCAGGGTGCCTCCAGCTGTTGCAAAATTACAACTCCCAGCATGCCCGGACAGCCTTTGGCTGTCCGGGCATGCTGGGAGTTGTAATTTTGCAACAGCTGGAGGCACCCTGGTTGGGAAACCCCACCCCAAGCTATAACCTTGGCTTGGGGACTATACTATACTTCTAGTATTGGTAGTTCTCCGCAGGTATACATGGCTGCTTCTATACCCGTCCATACTGGTCAGTAGTGCAGACCCTTCTAAAAATAACAGGACAATTGTAGAGGGATTGGGATGGGTTATGGAGATAAGTAGAGATGAGTGAACTTACAGTAAATTCAATTCGTCACAAACTTCTCGGCTCGGCAGTTGATGACTTATCCTGCATAAATTAGTTCAGCTTTCCAGTGCTCCGGTGGGCTGGAAAAGGTGGATACAGTCCTAGGAAAGAGTCTCCTAGGACTGTGTCCACCTTTTCCAGCCCACGGGAGCACCGGAAAGCTGAACTAATTTATGCAGGAAAAGTCATCAACTGCCTAGCCGAGAAGTTCGTGACGAATCGAATTTACTGTAAGTTCGCTCATCTCTAGAGATAAGGTAAGGAGTAATGCAAGTACATTATAGAGTACGGTAAGTTTTTTTTGTGATCCTTTAATTGCATACTAGCTGAGTACCCGGTATTGTAATTAAACCTTGTGGGAGAGGAAAGCAACAATGATATATGGATAACACAAAATTGGAGGAGTACTGTGAGCTCTGCACAGTGTACTGCCTGCCACCCAGCTTTTCCAGTCTGTTGAAGCAAATACCTGTATGGTTAAGCAGCCATATTGGAGCTCCTTCGGTATGCAAGCCGAAGCAGTAATAGGTTGTCCTCCCTTCACCCTAGTACTGCCATGCTCTCTCCCTGCCCCCACACTGATGTCTTCTCTCCTACCTCACTCTTCTCTTAGCCGGCAATAAATCTTCTCTCCCCGTCCCCCCTCTCCTTGCTCCTGCGCTATTTTCAGCACCTGCCTGTCGGACAGTTAAATCATACTTTACCATAACGTTGGTCTGGTGGCAATACGCTTAAAAGTCCCGAGCAATCTCCCCAGCTGAGAGTAACACAATCAGACGATGGATCGAAAGTGCCATAGACTTGTCTGGGACTTCTGGTATATCTCCTGATGGTGTTACACTTAAGCTGCGGAGATTGCCCGGGACTTTTAAACATCTTGCTGCTGGACCAACGTCATGGTAAAGTATGATTAAACTGTTTGTGGGCCCTGTTTTGCTCTCAGGCTGCAGAGAGTATTGGTAGGTGGACATCCCTAAACTCTACTATATTTTTATTAGACATTTAAGGCTGCCTTCACGCCACCGTTGTATACTATGGTTTTAGGTCCGGTCCAAAACCAGATACGGGGCAAAAATGAGCTGACCGGAGTCAATGTTTGACTCCGGTCGGCTCATTAAAGTGAATGGATTTCAGCACCGGTCCGGCTGGGGTACGGGAGCGCCCGGTTTTCCCCTCCCCCACCCGGATCCGGCTGCCGTAGCCTGCAACTGTGGTGTGAATTCTGCCTAAGGCTGCATTCATACGTACGTCTGTCCCCGTTTTTTTATCCACGTTTCGGTTCCGTTCTTGCAGGCTGTAAATGGATTAAAAATGGTTTTTAAAAAATTCCATTTATGTCAATGAATGAAGCATTTACTGGATACAGTAAATTTAACATTGAAGTCTATGGAAAACGGATGAGCCTTTAATGTCATCCGTTTGCATCTGTTTTTTTAATCCGTTTTTACTTCTGAGCATGCTCAGAACAAAAAAATAAATGTTTTTTGTTTATTAACTGAATAATAACTGATCCAAACGGATACAAATGGATAACATCTGCTTTCATCCGTTATTTTTATTTTTTTTAAGTCGTTTTATTAATTTTTTGACGGGTCTAGACGGCCGTGTGAATGCAGCCTAAGAAAGTGTGTACCAAATTTAATAGCAATATCTCCAGCTGTTAAAAAGTTATAGATAGTTTATATTCCCCATTACAGCATGTGAACATCAGAGGTTGGTGGGGGTCTCCTTCTTGGGGACCCCCCTCTATAAACCAGAGCTGCTAACAAGAACCCAGCCTGTCAATGTTATAGATCGGCCTCTGAGTGTTTGCACATGGGCTCCCTGGTGCGTTTGTGCTAAACAAGCAGAGGAGGGGCAGTGTAAAGCATGAGGGACATAGCAGCAGTGACTCCTATCCTTTCACCTTTTCATTTCTAGGAGAAGAGCTGACAAAAATAGAAGATGAAGATGAACAGGGCTGGTGCAAAGGACGTCTGGACGGTGGACAAGTGGGGTTGTACCCTGCGAACTATGTGGAGGCCGTGCAGTGACCCCGGAGTGACCCCCGCCGCCTCCAGCGTGCACCTAGTTCTCGTAATAACCTGTAATCTGTTCACTGGGATGAGTTGAATGCGACATAACCTGTATATATTACAATGTAAGGAAGATGCGGTTGACACTAGGAATGACTTTGCATACATTCGGTAGAACTGGGAATCTTGATGTTTTTTATTTTATTGTTTTTGTTTAGTTTTTTTCTTTCCTCCTTTTTTCAAAGTCTGAATCAGCACATTGAGGAGACACGGCCCCCTGCTTTGTTTTCTTGCTGTTGTTTTTTTTTAAATAATTTTATTATCGGTCGCTGTTGTGGACGGTGCCTTGCATTGATCCTGCGCATTCATGTATCCATATGACTTGTTGTTAGAAGTGACCTTTTCTGTAATGTGGAATATATATTTTTTTAAGCGTTGCAGTTCTGTATTTTTTTTTTTTTTATGAAGAAATTGTCTTATTTAATGTTGGGCGGGCGGACATGATTTATATTTTTTCCTTTTTTCTTCTATTCTTTTCTTTCTCCCCCCCCCCCCCCCCCCTATTCCCCTATTCCCCTGCAGGAGAGATCGCTACACCTCTTCCAGTATGAGAAATATAAATATATATATATATATATATATACACACACACACACACATGCATTTAAAAAAAAGTGTGTGTGTATATATATAATATATATACGTGTATATATTTGAAAAAAAAAAATGATATATATATATAATATACACTATCAATTATAAGCTTTGGCTTTATCACCTAATACAAGACTCCATAGGGCTAGAATATTGCAGCAATTGATACAGTTTCATAAACAAGGCAGAAGCGGATACAAAAGTTACTATTTACTTTTTAGACTGGTTTCACACAAGTGTAATACGGACGCAATTTTTTTTCTTGACCGCGGTTTTATCTTGACCGCAGATCTGATAACCTGAACTGTTAGGTTGGGACTTGCATTCGTAATAAAGATACCAAAATGTGTCCGTATTATTCTACTTGTGTGGTCTGGAAACAAACATGCAGTCTTCTTTGTGCCAAACAGTAGTGCAGTGTTTCCCAACCAGGGTGCCTCCAGCCTTCGGCTGTCTGGGCATGCTGGGAGTTGTAGTTTTGCAACAGCTGGAGGCACCCTGGCAGGGAAACGCTGCAGTAGTGGATGCAAAAGAAAGGAATAGTATCGATCTTTCCTTGCCGGCTTCAGGTGAGTGCAATATGGCCGCTCTTTATGCGGCTGTGCTACAAAAGTGAGCCCTGGCCCGACCACTGGTCTGATCACTCACCACGACAGCATCATAGATCCAATGCCGTAGTGTAGTTAGATTCGCAGTCAGGCCGGGACCTGCAGTCATAATAGGGATGCAAAAAATGGATGTTTTATGTTTATCCGAAACTGGCCTTATACTTATCCTGCCTTCTTTTGAATCCACTTCTGACTCTGGCTCGAGAAATTGCAGAATATATAAATATAGATTGCAAATATATATATATATTGCAAAAAAAATATGTGTGTGTATGTATGTATGTGTATATATATATATATATATATATATATATATATATATATATATATATATATATATATATATATATATCAGAGAGAAAAAAATTATATAAAATTAGTCCTGCCTTATTTATTTTCTCTTTAAACATACAAAATACTATATAACTGTTACAGTAAATTGTGGCAGGGTTCAATAACCTAATTCTGAGTCATTGTCTCCCACCCCCGAAAAATTTTATAAATTTAAATAAAAATGTGTATTTATTTAGTTTTTTTTTTTAAATAATTTTTTTTTTAATTATTTTTTCCCTGGCCAGCAAACGTGCCAGTCCTACAACCAATTCTCACTCCCGTCTTCTACCAGTGTCGCTTGATATCCAGACCTCCAGTAGTAGGCGGGGATTACTTGGAAAAAAATCGATTACCGATCAGGGATTATTATTTTTTACATTTTTTTTTTTAACTCTTTGCTTTCTCCCGTCATCTTATGAAACATTCCCTTGTGTTGTACAGATGATCTGATTTACAGGTGTTTATTTTTATTATTATTGTGCTTTCTTTTTTTTCTTCTTCTTCCCCGCTTCCTTTGTCCTCTATGGTGATGCAAGCCTCTCCTTCTGTTAAATTTTTTTTAAGTATTTTTTTTTTTAAAGTTTTTTTTTCCCCTGTTGGTCAGAGATACAAAGTATTACACGAAAAATCCCTTTTTTATTCCTAGGACCAACCGAAAACCATGCACATATATTTATTCAGAGCTTGTAACGGTGGGAAAGGGCTTAATGGGTTCACCTCAGACTCCACCTTACATAGACTTGATGCAGAACCGAGCTGATCTAGTTTTACCAGTTACATCAATGGCTTCACATGTGTCAAGACTTTCTTCATGTCGTCATCTACTGTACGAGTAGCCAAACGCTGTGTTAGAGTAATGTGCGTTTGTGTCTATATAAATTTAAAAAAATAAAATTACAAAAAAGAAAAAAAAAATATGTAAAAAATCTACATATTTATGCCTCTAAAAATATATATATATATATAGATCTATATAAAGCATTGACTATATCGGAGAGAATCCTCTAAAACGCATGTCGTCTCGTGGATTTCATTGACAGACTATGCTTGAAGACTGTTAACAATTCTAGACCTTCCATCCTTCCTAGTTTTGCTGTATCATAGTCTTTAAGTATTATGTGATTCTGGGGGGGGGAGAAAAAATAAATAAATAAAAAAAACTCACAAAAGCAGACAAAAAAATAATAATTTTAGTAATAAACTAAAGGAAAAAAAAGAAAAAAGTGTTGTGAATATGTAATTTGGATATTTGGTGACTTGTAAAAAAACAAAACAAAAAAAAAACCTTCTCAGTTCTGTGTGGATTATCTTGTAGCGAAACACTGTAACCGTCTTCCACAATGTCTCGGAGAAAAAGAGAGAGAGGGTCTGGGCCAGTGTTTCCTAACCAAGGTGCCTCCAGCTGTTGCAAAACTACAACTCCCAGCATGCCCAAACAGCCAAAGGCTGTTCGGGCATGCTGGGAGTTGTAGTTTTGCAACACTGCCCCAACCTGTGGCTGTCAAGCGGTCAGGACAGCCTGTGGCTGTCAAGCTCTCAGGACAACCTGTGGCTGTCAAGCTCTCAGGACAACCTGTGGCTGTCAAGCTCTCAGGACAACCTGTGGCTGTCAAGCTCTCAGGACAACCTGTGGCTGTCAAGCTCTCAGGACAACCTGTGGCTGTCAAGCTCTCAGGACAACCTGTGGCTGTCAAGCTCTCAGGACAACCTGTGGCTGTCAAGCTCTCAGGACAACCTGTGGCTGTCAAGCTGTCAGGACAACAGCTTCACCCACTCTAGCACTGGGAGGGAAATGGAAACAATCGTCTGTCCGGACATGCTGGGAGTTGTAGTTTTGCAACAGCTGGAGGCACCCTGGTTGGGAAACACTGGTCTGGGCGGTGGCACCCATGGGGTCGGTCTCCATAGAGTTGACATTGGCTTTCCTTTACCTCAGGTGGCGAGTGCCATGGGCCCAGATAAGTCGATAAGGATCGGTAATCTGGCAGATACCTTTGTGGTCCTGCAGATTCTCCCTTACCCTCCCCCTGCACGGAGCAGCTGACCGGCACCTCCTGGGTTAATGATGATGTATTGTCGATAGTATAACGTTTCTAATGCATTCAATGGAAACCTGTTTGTTTGAGGAAAGTCTTTACTGCATACTATAGCACAAATAACTGTACACAAAGCTGATTTTTGTGGGATTTCGGGTAAGTTGTGCCACACCAGGAATCTTGGCTGTAATCCTATGAAAAAGAATACAAATATATTTTATTGGAATTCTCCCGGTGTTTTTGTGTGCTCATTTTGGATTCTGTTTTATGTTGATTATTTATTTATTTTTTTTAAAGCACATAATTGGTTTTATTGGTTTAGAGCAATGTCCTAGTATTGGACCCTAGGTCGGACAGCCTTTGGCTTGAGTTGGCTTGAGTTGTAGTTTTGCAGCAGCTGGTGGCACCCTAGTTGGGAAACACTGCTATAAGGGATCAGTATATATAGTAGTGATACACCTTCCCTCCAGCTTTAACTGTATACTGCTGCTTTCTCTATGGAATCAGAATATATATAGTAGTTATACACCTCCCCTCCAACTCGATCTGTACACTGCTGCTATCTCTATGGAATCAGAATATATAGTAGTTATACATCTTCCCTCCAGCTCTATCTGTATATTGCTGTTATCTCTATGGAATCAGAATATATAGTAGTTATACACCTCCCTCCAGCTCTATCTGTATACTGCTGCTATCTCTATGGAATCAGAATATATAGTAGTTATACACCTCCCTCCAGCTCTGTCTGTATACTGCTCATGCTGTCTCTATGGGATCAGGATATACAGTAGTTTAAAGGAATTCTCCGGGGGAAAACATTTTTTTTTTTTCCAATAAACTGGTTCCAGAAACAAATTTTGTAAATTACTACTTTTTAAAAATCATAATCCTTCCAGTACTTATCAGATGCTGTATGCTCCACAGGAAGTTATTTTCTCTTTAAATTTGTTTTCTGTCTGAACACAGTACTCTCTGCTGACACCTCTGTCCATGTTACGAACTGTCCAGAGTAGGAGCAAATCCCCATAGCAAACCTCTCCTGCTCTGGACAGTTCCTGACACGGACAGAGGTGTCAGCACAGAGCACTGTGGTCAGACAGAAACAAACCATACAACTTCCTCTGGAGCATACAGCAGCTAAGTACTGGAAGGATAATTTTTCTTAAATAGAAGTAATTTACATATCTGTCTTACTTTCTGGCATAAGTTGATTTGAAAAAAAATTTCCCCACCGGAGTACCCCTTTTAACTCCTCCACTGAGGTTGTGTTTACACATTGAGTTTTTTTACTAAATAGTTCTTTGTATTTTCCCTGTGATTTTACCAATTGTACATGTAATTTTACTGTGATTTTGAATAATGTTGTCAAAAAAGACAAAATGCAGTAAAAAAAAACAACAAAAAATAAACGTAACACGCAAACACTGCCTTAAGACTTCAAATCTTCATAGAATACCTAAAGTATGATTTAGGTCAATTCTCTTTTGCCTCATGGCAAAATGCACATTTGAATAAGAAAGTGCATCAAAACTGCACATAATGTGAACTGACCTCAACGACTTATGAGTCTATTCAGTTCACCTGGGTGAACTCCAGCACCAGCAGCTAATAAGATGGCCAGGTGCATTGATAAGATTCCACCCCCTCTCTTTGGAAAGCCAGGGAATTCATGGGATATGTAGGCAGCATTACAGAACCACTTCAGTGATGGAATTTCAATCAGTGTTAAGCAAATCCCATGCCTGCCACATCAGCTAAAACAGGTAAGAACATCTACATTATTCACAAATTATAGCAAAAAATTAATTTCCTGGAGTGTTTCTTTAAAGGGGTACTCTGTAATTTACAATTCTGTTTAACTGTCTGGTACCCGTTGATATAAAAACTATAAAATATATATATATATATATATATATAATATAGTTTTTAAATCAACGGGTACCAGACAGTTAAACAGAATTGTAAATTACTCCTATTAAAAAATCGTAATCCTTCAAGTACTTATCAGATGCTTTATACTGTAGAGGAAGTTCTTTTCTTTATGAAGGTCTTTTCTGCCTGACCACAGTGCTCTCTGCTGACACCTCTGTCCATGTCAGGAACTGTCCAGAGCAGGAGAGGTTTGCTATGGGAATTTGTTCCTGCTCTGGACAGTTCCTGACATGGACGGAGGTGTCAGCAGAGAGCACTGTGGTCAGACAGAAAATAAATTTAAAAAGAAAAGCACTTCCTGTGGAGCATGCAGCAGCTGATTGGTACTGGAAGGATTAAGATTTTTAAATAGAAGTAATTTTAGAAATCTAGAGAATGATTATTGTATATAATAATTTTGGGATAAACCACCATATACAAAACCAGTCCTCAAAGGGCAGTGAATAGGAGTGGGGGGGGGGGGGGGGGGGGGTAGAAGGTAGATAGGAAGGATATATTATATTATAAAATAAAATGATATGTAGATAGATATGAATTGATTATAAATAGATATAAATTATAAAAAATTGTATAAAATAGTATAAAATAAAATAACATTGGGGGAGATTTATCAAAACCTGTGCAGAGGAAGAGTGGGGCAGTTGCCCATAGCAACCAATCAGATTGCTTCTTTCATTTTCCACAGGCCTCTTTAGAGGCCTGTGGAAAATGAAAGAAGCAATCTGATTGGTTGCTATGGGCAACTGCCCCACTCTTCCTCTGCACAGGTTTTGATAAATCTCCCCCAATGTTATCAAAACCTGTGCAGAGGAAGAGTGGGGCAGTTGCCCATAGCAACCAATCAGATTGCTTCTTTCATTTTCCACAGGCCTCTAAAGAGGCCTGTGGAAAATGAAAGAAGCAATCTGATTGGTTGCTATGGGCAACTGCCCCACTCTTCCTCTGCACAGGTTTTGATAAATCTCCCCCATTGAGTGTAAGACCTGAAGCAGAGATAAGCAAACTGAATAGACATTTGTTAATACAAAATATGATGAAATGGCATAAAGTAACACATCTGGGCAGGGCCTTTGCACCAGATGTGAACTAAAGAATAAAAATAATGAATCAACCACCTATGTAAAAGCACAATTTAGCCTAAAAATTAGCAAAAAGATATGCGGAGAAAAAATTGTGAAGCAAAAATAGTTGCTAAGTCCACAGTCCAATAGTTCTCATTAACTGGTAGGTCCGTGCTTCTATACAGATGGGTGAGTCGACCCGGTTGTTGTGCCGTCTTGATGGGTGCAATTGCAGGTTGGCACGGATGGGCATCCGGCCACAGTAGTTTAGGATAAATGTAATTTCAGCAGATGTCTGGATTTGAAGTAGTCCCTGGCGTCCTCGTGTAGATTCGCGCGCGCGATCCTGTAGTGGTCCGTATTATAAGGTGCTGCAGCGCTGCCAAAGGCTAATAGGCTAGATTAAAAGTTTCTTAAAAGTTCATGATGATAATAAAAGGTGGTGATAGTAAAAAAGACAGGCTATACGCGTTTCAAGACCGTAGTCTTATTCCTCAGTAGCCATTTAATTTAGAAATCTGTTTAACTTTCTGGCACCAGTTGACAAAAAAAAAAAAGTTTTCCACCGGAGTACCCCTTTCATGGTAAAAATAAGGAAAAGTTGCTTTCCAAAGGTTGGAATCGCTCCGGGTCTGATTATTGCCGATCACGGGGCCGGAGCTTTGCTTTGTGATGTCAAGGCTCCGCCCCGTGTGACGTCACACTCTGCCCCCTCAATGCAAGCCTATGCGAGGGGGCGTGACAAATGTCACGCCCCCTCCCATAGGCTTGCATTGAGGGGGCGGAGCGTGACGTCACACGGGGCAGAGCCTTGACGTCACGGCGCTCCGGCCCCGTGATCAGCAGTAATGAGACCCGGACCGAACACGCTCCGGGGACTGATTTTAAACGGGGTGCGGCATGCAAGATCACGGGGGTCCCCAACGGCGGGACCCCCGTGATCAGGCATCTTATCCCCTATCCTTTGGATAGGGGATAAGATGTCTAAGCGCCGGAGTACCCCTTTAAGTGGACAGTGCTTACCAGGATATTCCATCGCATATCGGCTTGTGTTTCTTAAAGGGGTTATCCCAAAATTTAAACCCGACCCCTATCCATGGGGGAACTAGCTGATCAGTGGAGTCTGAGCACTAGGGCACCCCTCGATCACAAGAACAGAGGTAAATGTCCCCCCAAGTGAATTAATTAACAGGGTCTATACACTTTAGAATGTTCAAAATAAAGAATGAATGGACACATTTTGCTGCTCCAGTCACCAAGTCATTCCGGGGACAATTGGCCTCTATTCTCTCCATCTCTTCATTTCTCATGGAGCTTCTGCCACTTGTCTATACTAAAGGGGTATTCCAGGAAAAACATATATATCAACTGGCTCCAGAAAGTTAAACAGATTTGTAAATGACATCTATCAACCTCTTAAGGACGCAGGGCGTACCTGTACGCTCTGCTCCCGATCCCGATATATAACGTGGGGTCACACCGTGACCCCGCATCATAGAGGATCAGTCCTGGCGGCTATTGAACGCCGGGACCCTGGGCTAATAGCGTGCGACACCGAT
This sequence comes from Hyla sarda, assembly GCF_029499605.1. Taxonomy (NCBI): domain Eukaryota; kingdom Metazoa; phylum Chordata; class Amphibia; order Anura; family Hylidae; genus Hyla; species Hyla sarda. The sequence continues at coordinate 403,048,542 of NC_079192.1, forward strand.
CGTGGTGCCGCATGCTATTAACCCTTTAGACGCGGCATTCAAAGTTGATCGCCGTGTCTAAAGTAACAAAAATACACTACCGGCAGCTCAGTCAGGCTGGTCGGACCATCGTGGTGAAATCGCAATGTCCCGATCAGCTAGAACATGAACGGAGGGCGCCTTACCTGCCTCCATCGTGTCCGATCGGCGATTGATTGCTCCATGCCTGAAATCCAGGCTTGAGCAATCGCCCACCGATAACACAGATCATCTCCATGTTAATGCATGGGGGTGATCTGTGTATAAGGTCTATATGTGTAGTGCTATAGCCACTAGAGGGAGCTATAACGCTGCAAAAAAAAGTGTGAAAAAAAATTTCATAAAGATCATTTAACCCCTTCCCTAATAAAAGTAAGAATCGCCTCCCATTTAAAAAAAAAAAAAAAAAGTGTAAATAAAAATAGAAATAATAGAAATATGTGGTATATATAAAAATATATCATTAATTAAATCACACGGTCAATAGCGTGCGCCCAAAAAAAAATCCAAAGTCCTAAATAGCGTATTTTTGGTCACTTTTTATATCATGAAAAGATTAATAAAAAGCGATCAAAAAGTCCAATCAATAAGAAAAAAAAGGTACTGCTAAAATCTTCCTGAAAGGTACTGCAAAAAATGAGTCCTCATACCGCCCCATACGCGGAAAAATAAAGTTATAGGGGTCAGAAAATAACAATTTTAAACATCAAAATTTTAAATTTAAGCGTAAAAAATAAGCCAAAATATGGAATTTTAGGTGTAAAATTGAAAGCGTTATGATTTTTAGAGGATGATGAGGAAAAAATGAAAACTGAAAAACCATGAGTCCTTTTAAGGGGTTAAAAAAATCTTAATCCTTCCTATAATTATCAGCTGCTGAAGTTGAGTTGTTCTTTTCTGTCAGGCAACAGTGCTCTCTGCTGATATCTCTGCTTGTCTCGGGAACTGCACAGAATAGAAGAGGTTTGCTATGGGGATTTGCTTCTACTCTGGACAGTTCCCGAGACACGTGTCCTCAGAGAGCACTTAGACAGAAAAGAACAACTCAACTTCAGCAGCTCATAAGTACTGAAAGGATTAAGATTTAATAGAAGTGATTTACAAATCTGTCAGTTGATATATAAACATTTTTTTTATATAATATAATTTTCCTGGATAACCAGTAATAAATTCAAGTCACTGCAATATTCTAGTTTAGAAAAACACTGTAACCCGCACTCCCCCGCAAGGCTTCAGCCAGATGACTCCGCTTTACATCCTCCAGCAGACCCGGTTCCAGACTTCCTGCAGGACGCTCAGAGGCGACTGCCGGCGGTTTCGCGCTGTGTGCGCTTCTTCCGGCCTCATGAGGCCTCAAGAAGCACACGCAGCGCGAAACCGCCGGCAGTTGCCTCTGAGCGCCCTGCAGGAAATCTGGAACCGGGTCTGCTTGAGGATGTAAAGCGGAGTCATCTGGCTTAAAGGGGTACTCTGGTGGAAATTCATATATATATTTTATCAAATTACTAAAAATCTTAATCCTTCCAGTACTTATCAGCTGCTGTATGCTCCACAGGAAGTTCTTTTCTTTTTGAATGTCCTCTCTGTCTGACCACAGTGCTCTCTGCTGACACTTCTGTCCATTTTAGGAACTGTCCGGAGCAGGATAGGTTTGCTATAGGGAATTGTTCCTGGTCTGGTCGGAGGTGTCAGCAGAGAGCACTCTGGTCAGACAGAAAGGAAATTAAAAAAGAAATAAAACTTCCTGTGGAGCATACAGCAGCTGATAAGTACTGGAAGGAATAAGATTTTTAAATAGAAGTAACTTCCAAATCTGTTTAACTTTCGGGAAGCAGTTCATTTAAAAATAAAAAATAAATTCCCAGTAGACTACCCCTGTAAGCCTTGCGGTGAGTGTGGTTTACGGTGTTTTTCTATACTAGTATATTTCAGGATAGGGATCGAAAAACACAAGTGAATGTTGCCAGAAAGAAAGATCCATCCCTGGAACCAGATTATTTATCTTATATTAGTAGAATATTCTGCGTCGCCCGATCTTCCTACTTAAACCTTGTGGAAGAGGAAAAACAACGATGACGCTCTCATACTCGTACACCGCCCTTATATCTCCTCCTCCTATTCCGTCCTCATATTTTGTCCTCATTTTAATGGGGAATGTAGGCTGCACAGCAGAACCTCAATGATGTTGCAAACCAACAAGGCGCCTATCCCTTGCCTTCTACATCAGCTAAAACAGGTAAGCACATGGCATACACAAGAACCTCTACATTGTTCTCTAATAATGGGCAATGCTGCACTATATAAGCAAAAAAAAAAATCTTCCCTCACTTCAGGATCTTACATATGAAGAAATATTGTACCATATATACTCGAGTATAAGCCGACCCGAGTATAAGCCAAGGCCCCTAATTTCACCCCAAAATCCCAGGAAAAGTTATTGACTCGAGTATAAGCCTAGGGTGGGAAATACATCATCCCCCCCTGTCATCATCCAGACCCCCGTCATTAACATCCTCATCATTATCACCCTGTCATCATTCAGACCCTCATCATCATCATCACCTGTCATCATCCCCTTGTCATCATCCCACACCCCCTTCATCATGCCCTTGTCATCATCCCCACCCCCCTTCATCATCCCCTTGTCATCATCCCCACCCCCCTTCATCATCCCCTTGTCATCATCCCACACACACCCCCCCTTCATCATCCCCTTGTCATCATGCCACCCCCCCCCCCTTCATCATTCTCTTGTGAACTATCCGCCCTCAGTGGTCTTCAACCTGCGGACCTCCAGAGGTTTCAAAACTACAACTCCCAGCAAGCCCGGGCAGCCATCGGCTGTCCGGGCTTGCTGGAAGTTGTAGTTTTGAAACCTCTGGAGGTCCGCAGGTTGAAGACCACTGCGGCCTTCGACATCATCCAGCCCCCTCTCACCCCCTTTAGTTCTGTACAGTACTCGCCTCCGCTCTGCGCTGGTCCGGTGCTGCAGGGCTGTCCGGTGAGGAGGTGGGATAGTGGTTCCGGGCTGCTATCTTCACCGGGGAGGCCTCTTCTCCGCGCTTTGGGCCCGGAATAGAGGCGTTGCCTTGACGATGACGCAGAGGTACGTTGGTAATGAACGTACCTCTGCGTCGTCGTCAAGGCAACGTGACTATTCTGGGGCCGGGCCCGAAGCGCTTAGAAGAGGCCTCCCTGGTGAAGATAGCAGCCCGGAACCACTATCCCACCGGACGACCTCCTCTCCGGACAGTCCTGCGGCACCGGACCAGCGCCGAGCGGAGGCAAGTACTGTACAGAACTAAATGGGGTGAGAGGGGGCTGGATGATGTCGAAGGCCGCAGTGGTCTTCAACCTGCGGACCTCCAGAGGTTTCAAAACTACAACTCCCAGCAAGCCCGGACAGCCGATGGCTGCCCGGGCTTGCTGGGAGTTGTAGTTTTGAAACCTCTGGAGGTCCGCAGATTGAAAACCACTGCGGGTGGAAAGTTCACTGGAGTATAAGCCGAGGGGAGTGTTTTCAGCACAAAAAATCGTGCTGAAAAACTCCGGCTTATACTCGAGTATATACGGTAAGTAAAAATATATTTATTTATTCACTTTAACCCCTTAACAACCTGGACGGCAGGTCTATGAAGCGAGCTTAGGAGCTAACGCCGGACACCGGCGATCGGACCGATGCCTGGAATTAACCCTTTAGACTCCGCAATTAAAGTTGAGCAAAGGCTGGAGCATGGGCTGGACTAAAAACTAGTGTAAGGGTATGTTCACACGCGTGTATTTTCAGCGTATTTTACACTGCAGATCCGCTGGTGAAGGTGCGCTCTATGCTGGCTTTACATGTGCTTACTGGTAGTGGCAAACTATAAAGATATATTGTTAATTAGACGGCATGATCAATGGCCTATACGTTAAAAAGAAAGTCCAGAATTGCGTATTTTTGGTCACCTTCTACCCTGAAAAAATTTATAAAATGCGATCAAAAGTCCCATCAAAACAAACATGGTACCGATAAAAACTACAGATCACGGCGCAAAACAATGACCTGTCACACATTCCCGTATACTTAAAAAAAAAAAAAAAAAAGTTATAGGGGTCGGAAGAGGACATTTTTAAACTTACTAATTTTCATGCAAAAAGTTTTCATTTTTTAACAGAAGTACACATAAAATCATTCCTATATAAGCTGGGTATTGTAACCGTACGGACCTCCACAATAAAGATAAGGTGTCATTTTTACCGTAAATTGCTCTTCATAAAAATCGGAAGCCCCAAAATTTACAAAGTGTTTTTTTATTTTATTTTTTTAGTTTTTCCCTGCAAATAACTTTTTGGGGTTTTTTGCCATAGATTTTGTGGTGAAATTATGTCATTAAAAAATATAATTGATGGCGCAAAAATCAAGCCCTCATATGGGTCTGTAGATGAAACATTGAAAGTGTTACGATTTTTAAGGTGCGTTCACACTGCGGAATCTCTGCTCGCAAAATTCAGCGAGCGGAGATTCCGTGTGGTGGCCGCCGCTGAATATTCTTCGGCGCGAGGGCCGCGGGGCACTGAGCTGTCACCATTGACGGGTATGCAGGGCTCGTGGAATCCGCGCAAACAATGAACATGTTCTTTTTTAGCGCGGAACAATTTCAGCGGCGCTGAAATTCCGCAGTGTGAATGGGTCTCGCGGAGACCCGTTCCCACTAATATTAAGTTCACACCGCAGAATTCCGTAGTGTGAACGTGCCCTTAGAATGTGAGGAGGAAAAAACTAGTGTAAAAATAAAAATAATGTCTCTTTATGGTGCATTCACACTAAGGAATAGGAGAGGAATCCTCGCATAAAAATTCTGCCGCGGAATTCACCTTTTTTTTTTTTCCATGCGAAATTTGTGCAGAATTCCGTGCAGATTTTCTGCATGGAATATAAGAGGGAACTGATTTTTGCTGGACTACAACCACCAATTGGAATTTCCCTTTTTATTTCTTTTTTCGCAGGAATTTCCGCACAAATTCCGAGCGAAAACTATTTCGAGCGGAATTTTTTTTTTTTTTTAACCATTCAATGGACTTCTGCTTGCGTATTCCGCAAGAAGAATGAACATGTTCATTCTTCTAGCGGAACGGAATTCCGTGAGCGGAATTTTACGCAGTGTGAACAGTGCAGCGCAAAATACATTGAAGTCAGTGGCAAAGCAGGGGTTAATTATTTGTAACCGGAGAAATTCAAGAGGAATTACTCTAGTGAATTCCTCAGTGTGAACGCACCCTTAGGGGGTTAAAATTAAAATACATAGTGCAAGGCGGGAAAAAAAAAAAAAGCTTCAAAGATCGATCTGTTGTCATGGTAACCACCAGGCCAAGTTCTACGGCGAGCGGCGTGGGACTAAATCTTCGCGCTCGCGTTCTCGCGTCACGTGCCACGCTTTCAGCCAATCACGCGCCGAGAAGGGAGGAGTTTCTCCGGAGTGTCATGGCGGCCTCCAGGATTGCTTGACAGCTCTCTGTCCGGGGTCATCGCGGCGGGCTGTAACCGGGGGAAAGACACAGAGAGCAGAAATGGGGACGGTGCACGCCCGGGTGAGGCCTGGAGGGGTCGGGTCACCCTTAGGAGAGAGGGATAAAGATGTGGGAGGGTGAAGGACGTGGAAGGGTGGAGACAGGATAATGTGTCTGTGTATAGTAGACCCGGCATCAGGATGGTATATAGAGGTTATGTATACAGCCATTACAGCTCATTTGCTGTTGCAAAACTACAACTCCCAGCATGCCCTGACAGCCTTCGGCTGTCAGGGCATGCTGGGAGTTGTAGTTTGCAACAGCTGGAAAGCCACATGTTGGGAGAAAAAAAACTCCAGTTTTGCTTCTAGGCAGATCTATATGTCTCCATGGTAACAGACTACAAACAGACCCTGTGTGTAGTCTGATCCTGCAGTCTTATAGAACTTCTTACTAGGGATCGACCGATAACTTATACCGATATTCCTGTATAAGTTATCGGCTATTTATCCCCCCGCGACACCGCTGCAGATCCCCTGCCTGTCCTGGGGCCCTGAGTCCTACCACCACCACCGCTCCCCCCCACCGCACCGCCCCGGCCAGAGACCGCCACTGCCCCATTGCCTCCCCCATCCCCGGTTTTATAATTACCTGTTCCCGGGGTCCGCGCTATTTCTGGCTCCGGCGGCGTCCTCCTGAGCTGTCACTGTGCGCACTGACGGTGATGTCGCATTGAGGACATCACTCGTCAGTGCACAGCGTAACACAGGACGCCGCAGGAGCCAGAAGTAGCTCGGACCCCGGGAACAGGTTATTATAAAACCGGGGATGGGGGGAGGCAATGGGGCAGTGGTGGTCTCTGGGCAGTGCGGTGGTGGGGGCGGGGCATTATAGGCAAGGTAATTGGCGATAACGTCCAAAATCGTGAATATCGGCTGATAATATCGGCCAAACCGATAAGCGGTCGATCCCAACTTCTTACTAAGGCTGGGTTCACGTCACGTTTGGGCAATTACGGGACCGCATACGGCTGGGGGGAGCTAAAACCGGGCGCTCCCGTATACTTGCTGTATGCGGCCGGTATGTAATGTATTTCAGTGACTCCGGTCTGGCTCGTTTTTGCACCATATGTGGTTTTAGGTCCTGTGGCAAAAAAAACCGCATACGGGGCAAAAATGAGCCAACCGGAGTCACCGTTACATTACATATACATTACGTACGGGCCGCATGCAGCAGGGATACAGGAGCGCCCGCTTGTAGCTCCCCCCCCCCCCCCCCCCCAGCCATATGTGGTCCCGTATTGTCCAAAAACGTGATATGAACCCATCCTAACCTAGACTGCACAGGGTTGGTTTGTAGTCTGTTACCATGGAGATACATGGGGCTGCCTAGGAGCTGTGGACGCAAAACGGGAGATTATATATATATATATATATATATATATATATATATATATATATATAATATTTTTTTTTTTTTTTTTTAACTTGCTTTAGATTTTCTATCTGATGCATTGGAGCAAAAAATATAAATAATATATACCTGGATGTGTGTACCCATATATACATACACAGCGTTTAAAGGGGTAGTCCAGCATTTAAAAACTCTGGGACCCCCGTGAACCCCACAACAGGGCCCCCCAACTCTGCTGGGTTGTGTCCATACATCGGGGAGAGTTGGGAGTCCCCAGGTCACCTAAGTTATTAAGCGCTGGAGTACCTCTTTAAATATGTTAAGTTTCGCATGTGTTCAGGGCTTGTTACCCTATTCCAGGCATTGGGGCAACCTTCGGCACTGCTGATGTTTTGGACTACATTTCCCATGATGCTTTTGCAGCATTTTGGCTGTAAGAGCATCATGGGGAGATGTAGTCCAGAACATCTGCAGTGCCAAAAGTTGCCTATTCCTGCTCTATTCAGTGACCCCGTTCTTTTCTCCGCAGAGCCTGGATCCTCTCCCTATGGATGGACCAGATTTTGGATCAGATGACGCTGATCTGGTGGAAGTGGGAGCCGGAGAAGAAGCAGGAAATCTTAGAAAATAAAGATGTAAGTATCTGGTCTGTCCTACCCTCAATGGCCACTTTATTTGGTACATTTGTTTCAATTGCTTGTTAACACAAATAGCTAATCAGCCAATCACTGGACAGCAACTCCATGCCTTTTAGGCATGAAGACTTGGTCAAGACAGCTTGTTGAAGTAAAAAAAAATTGTGATAATTTTTTATTTATTTTATGACATGATGTGTCAAAAAAAAATAAAATAAAGTCCTGCATTTCTGGCGTCTTTTTTTTTTTTCTTTTCATTTATGCTGTATATAGCATGGGATCAGCAATAATATATTTTAATAGTTAGGACGTCTGCTTGCGGCCATACCACCATACACATGCTCTGTACACTGAGGAAAAGCGG